>NW_019154108.1:28697311-28776576 GCF_002288905.1 Enhydra lutris kenyoni | reverse complement strand
GGGGGGGGGGGGGGGGGGGGGGGGCCCTGCTCAAAAAGCAGATGCCTATGTCACGGATCACAATTTAAGGTAACCCCGAGTTGAGAGCTCACTCCTCCGCTCTGTCTCTGTAGCCAGCTTCACCGCTCTAATACCTGTGAGCTCTGCTAAACTCAGACACCCCTGATCCCTCTGTGACCTCGTGGGACCTGAGACCACGCTGTCCCTGTGCACACTCCACCCCCACTTAGCCTCTGGAGTGATGTCCCTCAGTAGAGCAGACTTTTTTTTTTTTTAATAATTTTTTTTTAAGATTTTTATTTATTTATTTGACAGACAGAGATCACAGGTAGGCAGAGAGGCAGGCAGAGAGAGGAAGGGAAGCAGGCTCCCTGCTGAGCAGAGAGCCCGATGTGGGGCTCGATCCCAGGACCCTGGGATCATGACCTGAGCTGAAGGCAGAGGCTTTAACCCGCTGAGCCACCTAGGCGCCCCAGTAGAGCAGACTTTTAAAAGTTCTGATTCTGTGCTCCGTTGCTCTGCTGCTTGCCAGGAGCCAGGCCCTCCCCCCCGTGGTCTATCTTCCTGTCACTTCGGATTCACTTCTCCGAACATACTATCTTTCAGAAAGCGGTTATTTTCTGTTTCTAGAATTGCTGCTCTTCTCTTCAATCTCCTGTTGGATTTGTAAGTGTTCAGAATGGTTTGGTAACTATCTAACTGAACTCCCGTGACCTGATGTCATCTCAGCCTGCTATTCCTCTGCCATTTTGACTCCTCCCTCTGTCTTGTTAATTTTAGCCATTCTAACAGCTGGAAGGTGGTATCAAATTATGGTTTTGAATTCACTGATAACAAGTGATGTGTGGAGCATTTTTTCATGGTCTGTTGGCCATTTGTGTGTTTTCTTTGGAGAAGTGTCTCTTCCTGTCTTCTGCCCATTTCCTGAGTGGATTCTTTGTTTCCTGGGTGTTGAGTTTGAGAAGTTCTTTGTAGATCTTGGATACCAGACCTTTATCTGTAATGCCATTTGCAAATATCTTCTCCCATTCTGTAGGTTGCCTTTTAGTTTTGTTAATTGATTCCTTTGCTGTGCAGAAGATTTTTACTTTGATGGAGTCCCAATAGTTCATTTTTGCTTTTGTTTCCCTGGCCTTTAGAGACATGTCTTGCAAGAAGTTTCATTGCCCAAGGATGAAGAGGTTGTTGCCTGTGTTCTCTAGGAATCTGATGTGAGACAGGAATCAATTATCCTTTCTTCCTGATTGTATTTGAACCCTCTCTCTATCTTGGTGAGTCTAGCCAAAAGTTTGTCAGTTTTGTGTATCTTTCCAAAAAAAGGCAGCTTGCATTTTCATTGATCTTTTCTCTTTGTAGTCTCCATTGCATTTATTTCCACATTCCATTTTGTTATTTCCTTATATCTGATTTGTGGCTTTTTAAAATTTTCCACTTCTTTCCCATTAAAATTAGGTTGGTTATTGTAATGCTTTCAGGTGGACTGATGAACTTTCTCCTTAGAGCTACTTTTGCTGCATAACTTTTAATAGGTTCTCCTTTTCATTTCTCTCCAGGTACTTTTAAATTTTCTTTTGATTTCTTCTTTGACCATTGGTTGTTAACTAGCATGTTGTTAAATTTCCACATATTTTTGACTGTCCCATATTCTTCTTGTGACTGATTTCTACTTTCATACTATTGTGGTTGGACAAGATTTGAACCAGAGTATGAAGGGAGCATTCAGTTTAAAGTTTTTCTTGGGGTATTTTCTGAGGGCAGACCATGACTTCCATGGGGACAGAGGAAGGTTTCGTGAGACTGGATGGGGGGTGGTGGTGATCAACCATTGTTAGAATTACTGACTCCTACCATGCAGGCTGTGTACCACCATTCACACTGTAGTCCTGATGGACTTGTATTTTGTTAGAAACATTTTGTAGGAGATGCAGGGGTGGCCTTCTCTAACAGAAAGTTGCCATGTGGGTTCAAGGGACTCTACATCACACTAGATGGTGCAAGGTAGTTTCACAGTAAACATGACCAAAAACCATTTAAATGACAGAATAGTACATAGTTAAACGTACTCTGTACTATGGCAGTGACAGGAAACGAGAACAATGGCGTCAGAAAAGGGAATGGGAGTTCCGAGAAGCAGGTTGGAGTAGTCTGGGGGTAGGGGGTGTTTCGTGGAGGAAGAGACCAGGAGGCTTGTCATGGGTTCCAACAGTGCAGCATCAGGGTGTGCTCTCTGCCTGACCCAAGACCCCCAGGGGCATTGGGGCATTCTAGCTACAGAGGATCTATGGACTGCAAATTGGCCTGAGCAGAGCCTCCATGGTCTGTCTTCTCAGTTCCTGGGTGTGACTCCTTCCCTCCTTCTGGAAGCTGTTGTTTCACCTTTTGTTTCCTCTGAGCTACACTATTTTGTGTGGATCCGGGGCTGTTAGTTGACACAAATTCTTCCTGAAAAGAAGTGGAATAGAAGTCACCCTTGTTTCCTGAGTAGACCTGAATAGAGTCAATAGTAATAGCCTTTTCCCAGGCCCCTGGGCCTTCATCTGCTCACCAACTCCAAGATTTTTTAAAACATCTATTTTAACAGGTTGAAAGAATGACTTTGGATTTTAAAAAGTTCAACAAGGGGCGCCTGGGTGGCTCATTGGGTTAAAGACTCTGCCTTCAGCTCAGGTCATGATCCTGGGGTCCTGGGATACAGCCCCACGTTGGGCTCTCTGCTCAGCAGGGAGCTTGCTTCCCCCTCTCTGCCTGCCTGCCTCTCTGCCTGCTTGCGATCTTTGTGTGCCAAATAAATAATAAAATTTTTTAAAAAATAAAAAGTTCATCCAATTCACAATTTTCATAATCTGTAAAATGATTTGTAAACAGTGAATGAACAAGATTTGACAGGATGATGGAAGAATTGGCTTTTTTTTTTTTTTTTTTTTGCAAGACAGGAAACAACGTGTGTTGGAGAGGTTGTGGAGAAAGGGGAACCCTCTTACACTGTTGGTGGGAATGCAACTTGGTGCAGCCACTTTGGAGAACAGTGTGGAGATTCCTCAAGAAATTAAAAATAGAGCTTCCCTATGACCCTGCAATTGCACTACTGGGTATTTACCCCTAAGATACAGATGTAGTGAAAAGAAGGGAATTCTGTACCCCAATGTTTATAGCAGCAATGACCACAGTCGCCAAACTGTGGAAAGAACCAAGATGCCCTTCAACAATGAATGGATAAGGAAGATGTGGTCCATGTACACTATGGAGTTTATTCCTCCATCAGAAAGGATGAATACCCAACTTTTGTAGCAACATGGACAGGACTGGAAGAGATTATGCTGAGTGAAATAAGTCAAGCAGAGAAAGTCAATTATCATATGGTTTCACTTATTTGTGGAGTATAACAAATAGCATGGAGGACTAGGGGAGATGGAGAGGAGAAGGGGGTTGGGGGAGATTGGAAGGGGAGGTGAACCATGAGAGACTATGGACTCTGAAAAACAATCTGAGGGTTCTGAAGGGGCGGGGGGTGGGAGGTTGGGGGACCCAGGTGGTGGGTATTGGAGAGGGCACGGATTGCATGGAGCACTGGGTGTGGTGCAAAAATAATGAATACTGTTACCCTGAAAAAAAAATTTTAAAAAAGAAATTAAAAAAAAAAAAGAAATTCCTACACACACACACACACACACACACACACACACACACACACACACACAAAATTGGCTTTATAGTGGGGTTTGCGCCAGCGTTTACTCACTGTTACCCCTGTGTGGCCACTCTCCAGATAGCACATTGCCGATTGTGTTTAAACTTAGATTCAAGGGAGAATAAGACAAAAGGTTGGTCCCTGAATTCCTTAGCTCCTAAAAACCATCCTCTACTTTATGAGCGATATTCTAAATCGAGTATATCTTAACTAGATATTGGGGTTAGGGTCAGGGTCAAGTTGCATACATTAACTATGAATAGCTTTTTGTATGTCCATCTTACCTGCCTAAAGTGTTTTTTTAAAAAAAAGGGGGGGAGAGGATATAGTCACCAAAGCATTGAGCACATTACCTATCCTGGGAAATAGGTAACTAAACATAATTATTGTTTCATCGTAGCTGAGGACCAAGAGCTGGTCCTTGGAGCTACCTCCTTGGCAGGCAGCATCTGTGGCCAGCTGCCCATCTCCCCCCAACACCCACACCCAGCTCAGCACATCCTCTGCTCTGCTCAAGGGCAGCAAACAGATGGCCCAGGTGCAGGTGGGACTCCTTCCGGTCAGGCATGGCTTGCTTCCAACAGGTAGAGAAGTGGGCCAGCTCACATGCACCTGACGTGTTCTTTTGGTTCCTTGCTATCTGCCTCCCCTTTCTGTCATCCTGGTCCTGAAACTTTAGCTCCTGTGAGAACTTGGGTTTGCAGATTTCTGTTGACATTTCAAAGCATAGATCTGTGTTGCCTTTGTTCCCTGTCGTTGGGTCGGAGATTAAGGTGGGAAAAGTCATCATACTCTGAAAGCAACAAAAATATCAAGTGTGCTCTGCCCCCAGCACCTCAGGCTTGAAAGCAATGGCAAACTATGTACTTCATGTTCTAAACCATCAGCGTGAGGGACTCATAGATACATGTGAAATAAAATTGTACTGAAAGAAATCTCGTTACTGAACTTTTGCCTTTTGGAAGAGAGTTTAGGGACACTGCCCCTTGCCTGCCCTGTCATTTCTGGCCAATGCCTGGTCACAATGACACATGTAGCCACAGAAGGGCAGAACTGTGACATCCTCCTGGAGCACCCCTTGTACCCCTGCCTCCCGGACTGGCCAACTCTACATATCCCCAGTCCTCCTGAGTGTCCCCTGTCATGGCACTTGTTACACAAGCTTTCATTTGTTGCCTCTCAATCCTCCTTTCTGCTTGGAGTAGATCTCTCTCACAGATGCCTGGCTGGATGACAGGTGGATGAATGGTTTGAAGATCTTTTGTCCTGGACAAGCAGGCATCCTTCAAAACTCTGATGGGCAGGGGAGTCTCTGTCCCTCTGTGTCCCCGTAGCCTCCCTGGAACCTAGTACCCAGGACAAGCAATTTGGGAGTCCTCCCTGATGTTGTTCTATGAAGTTTGTTCTATGAAGGGGGCTTCCTTCTGAGATCATTATGGAACCACACTGTGTGGACGTTCCTGTGGGACAGAAAGCATACTACTGTACTGTATTCTCCTTGCACACTGTGGCTAACAAAGAGGAAACACACACTCACACTCACAAGTTCACACTTACACCTCCGTCTCTGAGCTTCACTACCCTGTAAACAACAGTGAATTCCCGTTGGGCTGCAGACACATAGACGTGCCATTCACAGTGTCAGTAGAGGAGGATGGAGATGGGAGTTATGGCTTTGGAAGTCCTTGCCTATGGGGGTGAAGAAATTAGATTTGACCCAGAAGGCACTATGTTCTACTCAAAGAAATGACATGACCCTAGGATCTTTGAGACCAGGGATCGGCACAGACTTTTCTGTAAAGTTTTCTGTAATGATTTTCTGTTAGGTGTTGCAGTCCATGTGGTCTCTCTGACCAGGTCTCCACTCTTGCACTGTGGCTTGAAAGCAGCCACAGACCATCCATAACTAATGTTCCAGCCACACTTGATTGACAGAAGACAGGGGGCGGTCCCATTTGGCCCATGGGTGCAAGTTTCCCACACCCCAGATGTGCAACATGAGGGATGATGGGGGAGAGGGCTCTTCTTTTCCAGTGGCAGAGTTGGAGCACACTGGGATCTATCCTGCCTGACCCTGGCCCCTCCACCTGAAAGGAAAAAAAAAAGAAGATAGTGAGATTGGCCAACAGTTAAGGCCTCAGGAATTCCCCTGCCTTTCTCTGGAGGCCTTGAGCTTCCCACAACAGGTTGTCTGTGGTTGAATTCCATGTAGGTATTGTTTGGCTGAGTATGTCCCCATTTCCTGGTGGGTGTATCTTGTTCAGGCCAAGGCCATGAGCACATGTAGGGTTCTCATGAGTTAGCAGAGGATCTAGCAAGTGCGAGCTTTAGGATGAGTCCAATTCAGCCGTCAGCAATGTTATGGAGCACCTGGCTTCATGGGTCCTCTGTGGCACTGGCACAGTCCTGGCCCAGCCACTTCTGCAGTCATGATGGAAAAGCCCCTGGCCTGGGTGGTCCACCCCATGCTTGGCTCTGCAGACTGGGACCCAAGGTTCCTGCCACCTCATTGGCTGGGACCAGGTCACATGCCCATGGATGAGCCAATCCCTGGAGCTAGGGAGTGAAGCCATGGAGACTGACACAGGTTGTTAGGACCTCTGTTGTAATGACTTTCCTAATGTCTGTGGTGGCAAGATCTTCTGGGATGCATCTGTTAATAAAACAAATATTAATTTCTGATAGTAAGTGGGTCCAAGGTGCTTGCTTAGCACCTAGCACCTCAGTCTCAGCACCTCGGTACTACTGTACTGCTCTGCAGAGACAATGGCTGAGAATGAGCAAGGTGGATGGAAACTGGTCTGGAGTGCACAAGGGAAGGGTGTGTGTGTGTAGGGAATTGGGGATAATAACTCTGGCCAGCTGTAGCTCCAACTTACCTAGCTTCAAGAAGATATGGGGAATCCATGGTATTACAGCATCCATCATTTTGCAGATAAAGAATATGCCTTTTGCATGGAGTATGGCAAGACTCATTTCAAGTGTACTCTAGTTGATACGGAAGTTGGGGAGAGCAGCACCCTCCATCTGCTAGGATAGGCGTGAGAGGTTGAGTGCCCTCAAGAAGGTGTCTGGCTTTTGCAGGGCTCACAGTGAGCCTGCACACAGTACTGATGGGGACAGTCACGGTTCTCTTCTGAGGATGGAACATTGGGAGAATGTGGTGCCCTGTGCAATCCCAGGAAGAGGACAGCTCCGGAGACCGCTGTACAGCTATGTCGTGGGAGTGGGGGCGATCTGCAGCAACCGCTTCACAAGATGTCTGTCCTTTATTGTTCTGGGTGTGGTTTCTGTGACTGTGTCTTAATGGCTGGGATTTCCAAGGAGTGGGATTTTTGGCTTCACTGTAAGAGTTGGTCCACCAGGAGTGAGCAAGTCCTGTTCTGCTGCTGACAAGTGTGTCTCTAGAGCTTGGAGTGTGTATTATAAGCCTAGAGATCAATGGTGAGGTGGTTACAGTGGTCAGCAGGCTATTGCTATTGATGATTTTTATGGGTGAATTCCATAGGATGAGAGTTAGATCTTATGGTTAGGGATCCTCATTAAGTGCCCACATAGGGTGCTTTTTCTGAGTTTCATATTAAATATTTTTTTTATTACCTCTAATAACCCTCCTTGTACTTGATATTCCAATGAGCAGTGCATTACAACATTGCTTGCATCTTACCCCTGCGTTGATGAGGATTTGAGAAAAGAAAATGTTGTCAGTGCTTCCACAAATTGTACACTGGAACAGCCAAATAATAAAATTTTATTTTTGACACAAAGTAAGAAGTATCCTGCTGGGATTCTTAGTTTAAGCCAGAGTAGAAGGCCCTCTTTTGGTACTGGTAAAGAGTACCATAGACCTTCCTAGGGAACATTATCAGATTCTATTGGAAACTTGGTCTTTGTTATTGTGGAAGAATCAGGAGTTGACCAGTTATTTGTCTCCTGTTTCATTTTCCATAAAGAGTTCCTCAATATTTGGTTTCAAACCTCTACCATTGTGAAGTCATCCCAACTTCGACAGCAGCTTCCCCTTCTATGCCAAGCGTTTGTTTGAGTCAAGACAAAGTGAATTGTGGGTAAGTGGGAGACTCTAGGGTAAGAATCGATAGGGAGTTACTGAGATCTTAAATTCTTTTTTTTAAGATTTTTATTTACTTAACAGAGATCACAAGTAGGCAGAGAGGCAGGCAGAGAGAGAGGAAGGGAAGCAGGCTCCCCGCTGAGCAGAGAGCCCCATATGGGGCTTGATTCCAGGACCCTGAGATTATGACCTGAGCCGAAGGCAGAGACTTTAACCCACTGAGCCACCCAGGCACCCGAGATCTTAAATTCTAAACAAGCTCCTGATGCCCAGATGAAATACATTTCAGATTTAGAAAGTTCAGATGAAACTTTGTGTCCATGATGACAACGGAAGAAAATGTGTCATCCCTAAACCTAACCTTAATCCCTATCTTGAATGCTCCAACCTAACTACTGACCTTAAAGCCCAAACTGGAACCCTGAATCCCAAACCTGAAATTGAACCTGAAACTTGGACTCTGAACATGAGCCCTGGATCCATGCCCTGAACCCAAACCCTAAACCAGAACTCTGAGCCATGAACCCTGAACCCAAATCCCAGCATGAACCCAAACCCCAAATTTGACCTTGAACTTTATCACAGAAGTCCCGAGTCTTAAACCCTAAATCATAAACCTAAAGCCCTAAACTCTGTTCCCTTGCCCCTCCACTGCAAATCCTTACCCTTACCCTAAACCCAAAGCCTGATCCAGAACCCTGATTGAAACCTGAACCTGAATCCAAATTCAAACCCTTTACCACACTTTGCTTATGCATTCACCACTGATGGATATTTGCAGTTTCTACCTTTTGATTCTTGTGAACACTGTTTGGGTTGGGTGCTAGGGTTAGGTTCAGGGCCAAGCTTGAAAGCAACTTGAGGTCAGTGTGAGTCTGTGTCAGGACCAGGGTCATGTTTGTTGCCACTGTTTGGTGCAGGGACTGTTTTCATTCCATTTTGTTTCCAATTCACTGTTCCTTAGGTAATTTTGGAGAAGTTGGGGAATATTGGGCTCCATGCAGCTTGAATTTCCAGAATGAAATGGCTTCAGCTGGACCATGGGAGGGAGCAGGTGCTTCCACTGAAGGGTGAGCTCCCCTTGTCCTGCACTTGCCTCCATTGCCTGCATAAGGCGCAGGACCCCAGCTCCCACCCTGAGCCTGGCCTGTGCAGCTGCAGCTGGGACAGGAGCCCAGCTTCCTCAGGATCTGCGGTGGAGACTTCTGGAGGATGTGGGGCCACTCCCACCCTGACAGGTCAAGCTGGGGAGGATGTGGATCCACATCCACACTGACAGGACCTGTTGTGGAGAACGTGGGGCCGCATCCACACTGACAGCCATCCAGCCCCCTTAGGACCGGCCTCTAGAGGTGAGGAGAAGTTGCCTGAGTGGGAACTGGAGAGGGGGTACGTGTTCTCAGGAACCCATGGAGGAATGGCGCACTGTGTATACACTGGGGTTTCCATCATTTTGTGTGTGGTGACGTGGCCACCCATGATGCAGTGCGTGGGGCTGTGGGGTTTCCTCTTTCCGGGCTCGGATGTGTGCTCTGTGTCCCACGTCCGTGTTTGTGCGGACACAGATTTGGTTCCTGGGGCTCCTCAGTCTACAGTCAGGGAGTGGCCACCTGGCTCAGTGCTCATCCTCCCCCCACCTCGGCCCTGCAGTGTCCTTCCCACATCCACACCTGTTTCAAGGTTGTTCTGGTGTCTGTAAGTTCGAGAGCAACAACACAGACTCTGTAGACAGCTTTGGGGAGAGTAGGTATTTTCCCAGTGTTGGTTCTTCCCTGAGCACAGTGTCTTCCTGTTTCCATGGGTCTCCCTCCATGTCTGTCATTGGTGTGTCATGGCAGTCAGTGGACAGATCGGTCCCCTCCTTGGTTCAGGGGACTCCTAGGTGTCTTGTTCCTTTGGATGCAATTGTAAATGAGATTGTTCTCCATAGCCTCGCTCTGATGGTTCCTTCTGAGCACATAGAAATGCAATTGATTTGTGTATATTGATTTTGTTTCTTGCAAGTTTCTTGAGTTTATTAGTTCTGTTCGTCTTAAACTCAAACAGCCAGTTATTTGACCAGTAAAATGGGTTTATTTGGGAAGAGCAGAGAATGGCAATCTGGGCTGAGCAAGCTATGGTCACATTACAGGCAAGTGCGAGAAGCAAAGGAGAGGACCATTATTTCATGGAGGAGGAGGAAGAAGTTGGGAGGGTTGCTTGGAAGGAAAGTTCCCTGGAGAAAGGCAGGGGTTCAAGGTGATGGAGGATTCTCACAGGTTGAGCTGTAGGGATGGTGATTTCTTGTAGGAGATGAACCTTCCCGCTTCCCCTGCAGGGCCTGGAAAGATTAGTCTCTCTTGTGGGGGATTGTAATGTGCAGTCTGCAATGGGCACTGAGTGCCTGTGGCCCCCTTCCAGCCTCCCCGTCTGGGGTCCCAAGTCCCAGTGAGGCTTCCCTTCCTGCTTTTTCATAGTTCTAACCAGGTTGTGGTGAAGCATTGTGGAGAATTGGAATTCCAAATCCCACTGCTTCTACTGCACCAGAGACATGGGGGGCCCCAATTTAAACCTCCCGTGAGTCTCCTGCTAACATGTGGCCTCCTACAAGGGCGAGCAGTTCACCTACGGTGGGTGAACTGGATCTGGGAGGGCTTGGCCTCCATCCCAAAATCTGATGTCCTCTCTGCTTCTGTGACATTGTGCTAACGTGGATGTTTGGAAGAGTCATTTACTCTGCGGTGATTTCAAATTTGCATTAACTTATCACAGCAGCACAAATACACTTCCTCTCCACACTTAGACTCCCCAGCTGTCGTTTCTTACCATGTTTGCCACTTCATATGGATTAATTCAGTGCATTTACCCCACAGAGGGACATTGTCCCGAGGAACCACCATGTAACCTGAAAGGAGGAGATCATTACAGGTTCCACCTTCTAAAAAAGACCACAGGCCCATTTCAACTGTGTCCACCTACCTGCCTGTCTGAAATGTCTTTTACCATCTTCCAGGCTTCTGCTTCTGGTTAGGGTGAGGGTTAGGCATTAGAGATTAGGAACTTTGTGTTCAGGGGGTTGATGAAAGTGAGGGATTGCTGGGATGGGCCCAGCTTTGCCTTCAGATTTCTCTTGCCCTGAAACCTTTCCAGTGTTCCAAATGGCAGCATTTTCTTCTGTGTTGGAGCCTTAGTCCTCAGGTATTGCTCAGCTGCCCGCACTCCCTGGGGCATTAGAGGCAGACCCTTGGGGATGGACCTCTCAGAACACAACCTAGTGTAAGTGTTAGGGCCTAGGGCACGGCAGGACCAAACTGAAGGTGCATCAGGGAGCTTCTGGGGGCTGAGATGAGGGCGTGGGTCAGGATGAGTGTCAGGATCTGGATTTGTGTCCAGGCGTGAACTAAATGTGGGTGTGGCCTCAGGTGGACATGCAGATTTCCAATTGGCACGGGTTCCTTCTGGGTGACAGGCACAGTCCTCTGGTATTGTTCATGTCTCCCCAACATGTGGGGCATACATCCCAGGACTCTGGGGACAAATCCCTGAAAACCCAGCCTACGGTTAAGATTAGGGCCTAGGGGCATGTTGGGCATGAACTTTCCAGGTTGTTTCTCTCTCTGCTTTGGGGGTGAGCTGACACAGAATGTCAGGGTGTCAGACTCCAGCTTTGTGTTTAGAGGGCCGCTGAACGTGGGATGGTGGCCTCAGATGGCCATGCAGATTTCTCCAGCACTGAATCTTTTCCAGAGTTCCAAGACCAAAATTTCCTTCAAAGAGGCAAGCTGAGTCCTCTGCTATTGCCCAGGTGTCTTGAACTCCTGCCCTTTGGGGCACGGCCACTGGGGATGGACTACTCAGAACCCAACCAAGGGTTAGGATTAGGGCTTAGAGGTATGGAAGGGCTGATCTAAAGGTGCTTTTGGGAGTGTTCTGAGGGGTGAGTTAAGGGCATGGGTCAGGGTGACTGCTGGCTCTGGGTTTGTATGCAGAGGTCCACTAAATATGGGCATGGCCTGAGGTAGGCATGCAGATTTCTCTTGCTCTGAATCCTTTCCGACGTTCCAAATGGCGGTTCCTTCTGGGTGGCAGGAGGAGTCCTCTTGTATTGATCAGGTGTCCACAATCCCTAAGGCTTGAAAGCCAGGCCTCTGGGGACAGAAGACTCAAGGCTAAACCTATTTTTAGGTTTAGGGCCTAGAGGCACAGCAGAGATATATACGCACACCTTGAAGCAAACTTTCCAGGGGGCTGAATTAGGACATGGGTCAGGGGATTGTCAGTCTCCCTGTTGTGTCCAGGGACCCCTGAATGTGGGATGGATTCAAGTGGGAATGCACATTTGTCCTGTTCTGAATCCTTTCCGGAGATCCAAATGGCAGGGTTTCCTTCTGGGTGACAGAGTCCTATGGCATTTTTTTAGGTATCCCCAATGTGTAGCACTTGGCTGCCAGGCCTCTGGGGACAGAAGCCTCAAATCCAATTGAGGGTTAGGGTGAGAACCTAGGGACATGGCAGACCAAGTCAGCCAGAGCTGAGGCAAACAACTTCCTGGGGGCTGCATTGAGGGCCTCGGTCAGGGTGAGTGGCTGGCTTCTAGATCAAGTGCAGGGGGCCAATAAACTTGGGGGTGGCCTCATGTGGGCATGCAGATTTCTCCTGCTCTGAATCCTTTCCACAGTTCCAAATGCCAAGATTTCTTTCTGGGTGCCAGGCGAGTCCTCTGGTATTTTTCAGATATCCCCAATGTGTAGAGCTCAGCTACCAGGCCTCTGGGGACAGAAGCCTCAAAGTCCAACCTAGGGCTGGGGTTAGGGCCTAGGGGCATGGCAGGTCTGATTTTCTGGTGCTGAGGTGAACTCCTTCCATAGTAAGTTTCCTTCCTATAAACATCAATTGGTACATGGAATTAGAATTTGTCAAAGAAATGTGTCGCTTATAAAATGTCTTATGGTTTTATAATACACCCAGACCTTTATTTATTTTGAAGTATAAGCTCCAATAAGGCAGGGATGTCTGGGTGGCTCAGTCACTTAAGCTTCTGCCTTCAGCTCAGGTCATGATCCTGGGGTCCTGGGATTGAGCCCCACATCAGGCTCCCTCTCCCTCTGCCCCTCCTCCCTGTTTGTGCTCTCCCAAATAAATAAATAAAACCTTGGAAAAAAAATGTTTTTTCAACAAGGCAATGTTAAAAGTGTGCTACCACATGTGTTTGTTTACCTTTACCTCAGGGTAACAGTTATGCAAAATATTTTAAAAATTTAAAAAGCTTTTTCAATTTTTTAACCAAGCTAATTTTATAGACTTTCTTTATTGTGGGGGGGGGGATGCAAACAGGGGGAGAGGCAGAGGGAAAGAGAATCTCAAGCCAACTTCCTGCTGAGCCCAGAGAATGAGTGAAGGCTTGTTCCCAGGACGCTGAGGTCACTATCCAAGCCAAAGATCACAACCTAAAACCAAGAGTCAGATACCCAACCGCCTGTGCCACCCAGGCACCCCTAAAAACGTATTTTTAAAGAAATCAAAATAAATATCCTACCTGTTGAATTCTTTATCCTTTCTGAATTCTGTCCATGTGTTGCTGGATTATTAAGCATATCTATCAATCAAAGGACTAGTATACGCTCTGGCTGAAGGAGCTGGGGGCACCTTTGGTGAATATTTAGGTGTGTCATAATCTTTCCCAATCTGTGAAAAATTCCTCATTAGTTTAATATTAGTGTAGCACAGCGATGGAATTACAGATTCCCAGGGCTATTTTAACATGCTTTAAATTCCACTTTCTTCCCAAAGTTCTCTTGGTTGGATAGCAATGCCCCATTCTGAATTATTTCATGAATGTCACATTTTTTTTTTAATTTTTGTCATTTTTTTAAAAAGATTTTATTTATTTGACAGAGATCACAAGTAGGCAGAGAGGCAGGCTTGAGAGAGAGGAAGGGAAGCAGGCTCCCTGCTGAGCAGAGAGCCCGATGTGGGACTCGATCCCAGGACCCTGAGATCATGACCTGAGCCGAAGGCAGCGGCCCAACCCACTGAGCCACCCAGGCGCCCTGTCATTTTTTTTTAAAGGCATTTACTTCCCCATTTCCTACCACCTCCTGGCAACCACTAATTTACTTTCTGTCTTTATGGATTTTAGGGTCCCTCCTAGGTGCTACTTAGCTACAGGATTCTATATTTATTTATTTTTAAAGAAGATTTTATTTATTTGAGAGATTGAGAGAACGAGGGGGAGGAGGGGCAGAGGGAGAAGCAGACTCCCTGAGAAACAGGACCCTGGACCCTGGGATCATGACCTGAGCTGACGGCCAATACTTAACCAACTGAGCCACCCAGGTACCCTAGAATTCTACGTTTAAAATAAATTTCAAAGATTTTGCATGCATTGCACCATTGATTTCTAACATCTTGTTTTGATAATAAGAAATCTGGTACCAGTGGAGTTCTCTTTTCTTTGTAAGTTATCTATTCCACCACCCCCCCACCCCGTAGGTATTTAGAATTTTCTCTCTATCCCCTTCTCCACCTTGACCACAGTCTATCAAGGTTTTCTTTTTTTTTTTTTCCAGTTTGTCCAGGCTCACTGTGGCTGCTGTGTTAAAGACTAGGCAGAGCCAACTACAGTAATCTCTGCAGACTATAGTCAGGGCACTGGAGGGTTGAGAAGTGGCTGGACTTGGATATGCTTTCAAGGTGGAAACAAAAGGGTATGCCTAGGGGTTGGCTGGGATGGGCAGGGAGGAGGGAAGGAGTGGGGAGAGAGGGAAGGAGTGGGGAGAGAGAGATGGAGTGGGGAGAGAGAGGGAGAGAGTTCACACTTGTGCCCAAGCTACTGAAAGGATGGAGCTGCCATCTTCTGGATGGGGAAGACTAGAGAAGACCATTTAGAGTGAGAAAATCAGTCATCTGGTTTTAGACAAGTTGAATTTGAGATCCCCATTAGATATCTGGTGATGATTTTGAGAAGGCAATTGGGTATCTCCACCTAACATTATGTTTACATCCTCTCTCCGTTTTCATTCTGTGTTTTGGGAGAGCTCTTTGGATTAATTTCCCAAGCAGTTCCATTCTGTTAATGAGCCCATCCACTGGTGTGGGGGTTTTCTTGTTTATGTTCTTTGTGGAAGAGGGAAAAATTTAAAAAGCTATTTTAGAAAAATTTCAAGCATATATAGGAGAAAGAACAGCACAATAAATCTCCCTGTATGCAACACCCAGCTTCAACAATTACGAATTCATGGCCAGTATTGTTTCATATATGCTATACCTATCTTCCCCTGTGCCTGGAATACGCTGAAGCAAATCCCAGACATTTCAATTGTGAATAATAATCCATTTTTAATTTCTAAAATCTTAATTGAGTTTCCCCTGGGGATGTAGTATCTTTTCATTTCTTTCTAAAGATTTCTCCTCTGCCCTACTGCCTCTGTTGCCTCCAATATTGGTTACTCTTGTTTTTTTCTTTCAGTGTGTCTTTTCATGATACTGATTTTCCTCACTTGTTCAGGAATTCCTGGTTTTCTGTCCATCTCTGTATTGTCCAGCATTCCCTATTCTTCTATTTATTCTAGTCTGTATTTTGTCTATCCTTGTTGCCACAGACTACCCACAGTGAGGTGGGGACAGGGAAGACACAGCCAGGAGGGGGTCTGGCCTCTTCTGTGGAAACACACATTTTCGGCCAGTGGACAAAAGCCCCTGTTGCCTACTGGTTAGTACAAGTGGGACACAGGTTAGAAACCAACCAGCTTAGAGGATGCAAATTGTCTAGAACTGACCACCTACTGGAACACCATATGCCATTCTCCACCTCCTCTGATACCCGCTGGCTTTTAGCTCACTGCTCTGCCCTCTGCTGCAGTCTTGCCCTGCATGTGCTCAAGGCCAAGATTTTCTTCTCTTGATTCTCCACACACAGATCTTGCCTTTCTCTCTTTGAGACTCCTTCAGTGTTTCTGGCCCACTGGCAGCACCTTCCCTTATTCCCTATGCAGTTTTGGATCTATCCTGTGGGTTGTCAACTGGCCTTTAGCATCTTTGCTTTCGTTTCAGAGGTTAGGGTGGACCCATGTGTATAAACTATGCACAGAATCCAAATTTCCATGTTTGTGAAAAGTAATAAAGCTGAGGCTCAAGGAATGGCAAACTGCAACGCCTGGTTTCATTACCTTGAATACTTCAGTGGCTATTTTTTTCTGAAATGCCTTATGTTGTGATGAATGCCACCAGAGTTTTGCTAATTATTCCCTAAGGCACCTACGCCTCCTTCACTGGGAATAAACTTACAAAGTTGAATCATTACAATTAAAAACAGCAACAATAACACTTCTAAAGCAAAGATAATAAGACTGAATACAGCACTACACAGTGCTGAGCACTGCACAGCTAATGTCAAATCTGAAGGTAAGGGGGTCAGAGTGAGACAAGGGAGGATCTAGAACAGGGGAGTACCTGTGACAGCCACCACCAAAGGCCTTCATCCTTCATGCAAATTTGGCCCAAGTCCTATCAGTAAATACACAACTGAAATCTCACAGAGAACCCATCCCTGCCATGCTGCTTCTCTTAATCATCAGTGAAGGCTGGGGCATCCTGGACATGGGGTCAGAACTTGGGGTCCTTATTTCCTCAATCATATTCATGATCTTCTCGGGCACATTGGCAGCATCACCACAGGTTTCCTGCCACCAGGGCAGCTTGGAATTGAGTAATTCTGCAGACTGTGAATCAGAGAGAAACACAACAAAACACAAACATGTACTGTTCAAAGAGCTGAGAAAAGTCACGTCAAATATTAGTGGTAATGTTTTACTGACTTACCAACCAGAAGTGTGAGAGCTCTGTGTCAAATTCAATGAGCACTTAGCCATCTATGAGCTGTGTTATTTGTGTTGTGTTGAGCTGTTTATTTGCTGCAAGAGCTGTGGGCCCCTGTTCTACATGAGCTTGCCCTCTCCCTCAGTGTGAGGGCAGAGTTGAAGACTGATGCAGAAAAAGCTAAACATGAAAAGGGAAGGGCTGAGCAATCTTATTAAGCCCTGTTTTCCCGAGTGGTCCCAGAAATGCCAATCAGTGCTTTCTTCCTCCCACTCCTAACAGAGTGCAAAACCCTTGCCCCAAACAACCTATGGCCTCAGACTATAGCCCTGACATGCCGACTGCTTGGGCCTACTTTGTCCAAGAAGCCACTGAAAGGACTGGGATGCTGGAGTCAGAAAAAGGGAAGGCATAGAAGTGATTTTCAGAAAGGTGAAGAGACTTCCAGTGGAGAAAAGAAGTGGACTTCCTTCATGCTAAAAAGCATAACTAGGATCCAAGGTTAAGCGTAAGAGTCTGCCACCAACTAGAGCTCTCTGCAAATAGGCCAGATTGCCTTGTGACATAATGAGTACCCCATCACTGGCAAGGCTAGGCCACAGGAAGAGCTTCAGGGTCACTTGACTTATGACCCTGCCCCAGCAGGATACCCTCATCATGGAAACAGACACTGCTGAACTAAGTACAAAGTGATCCTCTAATACTGCAATTCTTTCCTTTCCTGTAACAATGTTAGATCTTAGGGCTTTAGATTTAGTAGATGAATGGTCCTTCAAGTTGCAAAAACTTTATGGAATGTGTAACATATGACCTATGCACACATATAAGGCCAAGTTGTTCCCCCTGAAAAAGAGCAAGTTGCCTTATTTTCAAGCTCTTACAAAGCTTCTACCATGGAGCACTCTCTAAATTATTATAAATAACAATGAATATTTGACTTCACTCAATGCTAGTTTTAGATGCTTATACAGGCCCAATAAAATTTATAATAAAAAAAAAAGGAAAGGAAAGTTAACATATATTTTGTAATGATTCCTAGAGGTAAAACCTCACACCTATGTGTGCTGGAAGGAGGTCAGTAAAGCCAGCTCCATAGGTGATGAGATCACGAGGTAACACCTTGAAGAGGAATGAAAAAGGAACCACAACTGCCCTGATATTGTGAATGGGTCTGTGGCTGGGACAGAACTTCCAGGGATACCTCTCTGAAGGAATCCCAAGGTGAACACTCAAACTACCCAGGTCGGGTGGGCCTGGGACCCACTGGGACTCATCCCATGGCTCTGGTGAAGGCACTGAGCTGAGGATGCATCAGAAAGAGTCTGAGAGGGGCGCCTGGGTGGCTCAGTGGGTTAAGCTGCTGCCTTCGGCTCAGGTCATGATCTTGGGGTCCTGGGATCGAGCCCCGCATCGGGCTCTCTGCTCGACGGGGAGCCTGCTTCCTTCTCTCTCTCTCTGCCTGCCTCTCTGCCTGCTTGTGATCTCTCTCTGTCAAATAAATAAATAAAATCTTTAAAAAAAAAAAAAAGAGTCTGAGAAAAGCTCAGAGGCAAGAAAAGAAAAAAAGTACTGATTCTTGATCATTAAGCATTATTTAATGAAAGATTTTAAATATGGATATACTACTAAATCTTATAAGCAATATTTAACCATTTCATCCCCATTTCTGAAAGTTTACATAACCAAGTGGGCCAAGAGGTGTTTCTCTGGCATCTCTTCTCATCCGCAAACTAGGCCCACTGATTTATATTGAGGCACATGTGGAATTTGAGGCATTCCAAGGGCATTTGAATATGAAATTGAATTATTAATAATAACAAAACACTATCACAAACCCACCTGTAAATGATAATAATGTAAGTGATTTGCAAAGCTACAGTGTTTGTCGACCAGAAAGCAGAAGCGCCTTTTCTCTTCAAGTAGAGCTTCTTTGCAACCATCTGCAATAAATTTCTGGATTTCGCTCTGGCGAGATGTAATGGTTTCTATATACTAGGAAAATAAATAATAATTATACAAGTACGTCATGAGGAATGAAAGCTGAACAGCCAAACATTTATCTTGTACCGTCTTTACACTTAACAAAATTGTAAACTGACCTGAGCAGGTATCATCATTCTCATTAAGATCCCTGACTCATGTGTGGAAGGATGTTGCCAAAGGGCCTTACATTCTGAGCAGGGCAATCTGCACAAAATATTACTTCATACTTCAGGGATAAGATTGTGTTCTACTGGAAAATCAAGGGCTTTGAAACCAGAAAGTTCAAATTTAAACCCTAGTTCTAATTAACAACTATGTGACTTGGCCTAAGCCCCATTTTTTTCATCTGTAACATGGGAGAGTAATGCTAATCATGAAACATCTCTTACCAATACTCCTCGCCACCCCCGAATCAGGAGAAAATGCCAGTGTTTTTAGGAGGCTACTAATTATTCTTAACTCTGGAAAACTCTGTAGCCTTCAGCTCACACCACGTCAAAAATGCTCCTTTTTAACCTCAACAGCAGCACAGCAGTGAGTGGATGTATAGTGTAGGTTGACTGAGCTAAGTAAGCAGCCCTGTAAATTGTACAAATTGTCAACAACAAAGTAAAGTAGTGCTGAAAAGTTCACCTCAATTTCTCTGTGTTTGTATCTGAGTGCATTTCATCGTCCTTGACTTTTCCTTCTGATCTTCAACTCAGCTTGAGATTTCTGTTTGGCATCTTTTGAGAGTTGCCTGTAAGTTAAACGTTGTGCTGATATGAGTGCAGCACCATCCCAGCTGTTGGGCAGCTACACTGGCTAACATTTCCACTGGGCGTCGCCTTGCACACCCTCACCTCACACTGCTCCCTCCCTTCAACATGTAGCTTTGTCTGACCTAAATTCCCCTGTTCATACAAGGGGCTACTGACCCCAAGGGCAGCTCTTAGAAGACAAGAATGTCTTGTCTTTTATTCCTTGTTTTCTCAAATTTTTTTAGGACACTGAGTGTTAAGTGCTTTGGTGAATAAATAAATAATATTAACTCACATGCTCCTGGTTTTATGACTTATAATTTTTAAAAAAAGAATGAACAAGCACAAGCACTTCAGATTATTTTGGGCGCTGTGTAGCGTGTTTTGGGAGCTTCACAGTCCTGGGTTAGAATTCTGGTGAAATCCTTCACTTCCTATGTGATCTAAGCAACTACTTAATTTCTCTAAAATTCATGTTTTCCCTTTAATCTGTACAGTGAGGATAAGAGTAGCTACATTATGGAGTTTCTGTAGGGATAAAGATCTCATAATGTATGGAAAATGCTTGCCATTACATCCCCCTCAGCTATTGTCCATGGTCCTGCCGCCTTCCTCCAGAGTATACAGAGCACACGCACACAGAAGCAGTGGGGTGATTTCAGGGTAACTACACTGCTTACTACCATGTGGGGTCTTGGTGAGAAGGGGACTTTGAATGCCAAGGAAAACAGCTATTTCATAGCATATAAGGAGATGGCAAGAGCCATGTGACAGAGCTGGAGGGTCAGGCAGAAGGAGAAAACTGCTGGAGTCATCAATACCAGGTGACAGGCAAGGGACACGATACAGGAGCAGTCTCTGACGAATGGACCTGGGGGTCCCAGGGAGACCTAGGTGATGTTCTCCCACCCACGTCTCACATCCTGAAGTGCTGGTTTGTGAAAGCAACAGCTGCACTCATACAGATGTAGATGTTGTCCCCATATACATGTTCTTTGAAAACAATGCTTTGGAGAAGAAGGAGGATTCCTTGCAATATTTTCCTCTCTGCTTTTTAATAAAGATCTCAGGTGTTAAAGCAAACAGGGCACCCAGCTCCAAGAGACCTTTTCAGTTTCATGCACCTGTGTCTATACTCAACACTAAGCTCTGTCCATGTTCTCTGCTGCTGGATAAACAGTGAGAGAAAGTTCTCCTCTGGCTCAGAGATCAGGCAAGTGCAGCCTCCCGGAACACTAGGCCCCTATGCCCATACCCACCTCCAACCATGGAGGTAGAGAAAACCGTGTACTCATATTCATGTATTTTCCATCAAGTTCCATCTTCTTCTCCAGCTCATGTATAATCTCTTTGTGGAATTTTTTAAACTGTTAACAAAGGGGATTAAAAACTCATACCACATTTGAGACATTAAGCAACATGAAGTTTAGAAATAAAATACATTTTATTTTTATAAGTACATGAATAGTTTTTAAACATTTTCATCAAGACTCTCATTGAGTTTCTTGTGGGTACTTAAAATCTCTATGAGAACATGGCCTGTGAATAAAACCACATGTTAAGGGGAAAAGTCACTGTGTGGATTTTGTAAAGATATTAAATAAAGTAAAATAATGGAATGAAGCACAATCTACCACTGCCCTCTGGTGCCTGGAAGCATCAGGCCCTGTGGCATGTCGGAAACACGGACTGTGTGCCTGTGGCAGGGTTGGTGCCAGAGGGGCACAGGCCCTAGGAAAGTTACTCTACAACACCCTTGATCCAAAGAATGCCAACTTTGTCTTCAAATTCACATCATGCTTTCTATATTTTCCCTAAGCTGAATCTTATTTATCTGATTTAATTTTTAAATTATGCAAGATTATCATGGTCATTATTGTAACTATAAGAACAAATGACTTATTTTTATCTAATCCCCAAAATAATCTGATTATTTGTCAGGCATAAAAGATAAAGGTTACTTTTTCTCATATTAGTTCTTATATCATTTTGGAAAATATTAATACCATGGGAAAATGCAGCAAGGACAGTGCTCTGCCTCACATCTCCAGGGACTACATCCATTCTTTGAAACAAGTACAGCCACATGGAAAATGTTCCAGAACTGAGCATTACTCCAAAAGTAGCAAGACAACCACTAGATTGCAAAGTACCCCTCTTGCAGTTTGAGGCAGTGTGATGCATCTCTGCTACTAAACTCTGATAAAATGAACAAGAGCCTCTCCCTGTTCACTTACCTGTAGGAACCAAACAAGTCTGATATCTAAGAACTGGAAAAAAACAGAATAATTTTGAACAACCACCAGACCATAGTAAAAAATAACAAAATATGTTCGGTAGATCTTCCCATAGTTGGTAGGAATTCCTTGGAAAAACTGAAAGGCTGCAGATGAAGGAGAACTAAAATTAAGACTGTGGTAGATACAGAGAAAGAAAGAATACCAATGAGACTATGACTTCAGCTATCACCTTTACACAAATGATACTACAGTGCCCTGTTTTAGAAAGTATTAGGACGTGATTCTCGGGGCGCCTGGGTGGCTCAGTTGTTAAGCGTCTGCCTTCAGTTCAGGTCATGATCCCAGGGTCTTAGGATCGAGCCCTGTATCGGTCTTCCTGCTCGTCGGGAAGCCTACTTCCTCTCCTACTCCCCCTGCCTGTGTTCCTCCTCTCACTCTCTGTCAAATAAATATAAATCTAAAAAAAAATAATAATAAAGACATGTGACTCTCAAATGGCCACTCTAGTCCCCCTACTCCATCTTCAGACTAAGAAATTCAGCCCCTTCCTGAACATGTCCAACTGGATGTCTCATTAGGTAACTCACATTCAACAAGTCTAAAAGTGAATTCACCCCAGAGTCTCCAATCCCAGCTCTTGGCTGCTAGCTCACAGCCAGTCACATGGGATTGACACTTTACCCATATGTCACACTCAATGACAAAGACTCATTCCCTTGTGCATATGTGTCATCACTTAGGCCAGCCTATAGGGTGAAATCACTTCCCCTTACTCACCTTGGTTCCTTGGGCAACAAATGTGCCAGCCCTTCCCTCCCTGGGAGAGAATGTATGTGGGAATGACTTGTGACATCTCTGTGGGCCCAATCATCTGTTCCATGAGGGGTGGGGGAAGAACATCCCTAGTCTGCCCCCCACCAATGCATTCAAACCTACCACTTGGACCTCTTAGGTCTTGCCCCTCAAGCTCTTATCATTTCTCTTGACTCCCAGCTTGTACTCTTCCAAACCCTCTTCCTCAGAGGTGCCAGGGATCCCTGAAAATCAACTATACCAGATCATTCCCCCAGCCTCCATAGTGTCCAAGATAAACCCAACTCCTCAGCATAAAGCCCACTGTGAACAATGCTGCTTAAAATAACCACGGCATGGTGGGGACAGAGACTATCCTCATGAGGTTATATAATTATAGATACAGTATAGAGTTGGGAATTCAAGTCCCACCAAGTGAGAAAGGCTTGGTAAATACCACAGGCTTCCCACTGACATCCAGTAGGGACATGCATTGGGAGTAAGACTAAATCATAGGACTAAGGGCAATACCAAAATAGAAACACCAGAAAAAATCTACAATCAAGCCTCTACAAATCAGAGTTATCCACCAGTAATTTAACTACCTACCAGAATAAAACATCACAATATTAAGAGGAAGATACCAAGTCTCTACACATTTTATCACAATATTCAGCATAGGAAAAAAAAATCAGGAGAGAGGGTGAATGGCAAACCTACAAACTCTGAACTTTTAGTGGTTTTTTTTTATTCCAAAATATATTATTTTATAATTATAATAATAAAAATAAAAATTTAATAAAAATTTATTTAATATAATTTGTAATATAGTATAAATTGTGTAGTATAAGTTGATATAATTTTTTTCCTTTTATAACTGGTTCACTTAGTACCATGTCCTCAAGTTTCATCCATTTTACAGAATGTGTCAGAATTTCCTTTCTTTTTAAAACTGAATAATATCCCATGTATGGATATTCCACATTTTATTTATCCATTCATCACTTGGGAAAAAAATGTTGATGGACACCTGGGTTCTTTCCACCTCTTGGCTATTGTGAGTAATGCTGCTATAAAAACATGGGTGTGCAGATATCTCTTCAGGACTTTCTTTTTATTTTTATTTATTTATATTTTGTTAGAGATTTTATTTACTTTTTTGACACAGAGGGAGAGACAGAGAGAGCAAGAGCACAAGCAGGGAGAAGGGGCAGAGGGAGAGGGAGAAGCAGACTCCTTACTGAGCAGGGAGCCCAATGAGGGACTACATCCCAGGACCCTGAGATCATGACCTGAGCGGAAGGCAGATGCTTAAACCACTGAGCCACCCAGGCACCCAAGACTTTCTTTTTATTTTTTTGAATTTAAGTATAATTAATATACAGTGTTACATTAAATTGATAAAAATTTTAAATAATTCCAGAACTATTTTAGATCTATCATAGATTGAGAAAATATATAAATATGTTAAGGTTATTGGGAGCCAATGTTCACACACATATCTAAAATATGTAAGTGTATATGCTTATTTTTATATGTCCAAGTGTATATATGCATATATATGTATATACATAGGTCTGTTTTTGTGTATATTTATGTTTATAAAATATACTATATATGTGTATATTTCCTAGCTCTGTTTGCTGGAAAGACCAAGATGATACCTCAATAGCAATGAGCACACCTAATATTAAAATTTTACCTTCTAATATCATTCCCCACTATAAAAGGAAGTATCATTCCTCAGAAAAAAATGGCCATTGATTCCACAACTGAGAAGAGACAAGATGAGCCTGGAACATACTATTATGCAAGAAAGTGAGGAAGTATACAAGAATAAATGAATGAATGAATGAGTGAACAAAGGGATGAGAGTGAGCCTGAAGGAGCTCCTACTGGCCAAATACAGGAAAGTTTGAGCACCAAAGTAATTAAGACAGTAATAAGTTACAAAACATTGAAAAAAATCTTGGAATCCACAGGTCTACAACAATAAATAGATAAAGAGGCAAGAAAGCAGGGTTCCTGCTAAAAGTAAAATGCCAAGTGCCAACTGGTAAACATGGAGGGAGCGTTAAGTATTAGAAAATCATCACTCAGCAACAAGCAAGCACTGGCCCCAGGCAAAATTCATTAATAGATACTAAATCTAAGGAACAAATATTAATGAGGAATAAGATATTTGCATAGTCTGAAAATGTTCCCCCCTAGATAGCTTATTAGTAGCAGTAGTAGAAAAAAAATATTAACTTTACAGTGGAGAAATGAGACAAACTCTTCACTGGGCAATCAAAATTAGTGTCACAAATGAGAGGCAGATGAACACTTTATGCCCAGATTTGATACTACAGAACACAAAATGACTTAGCATTCTAGCCAAGAATGTACCACCTAGATCTAATCACAAAGACATGGCATTTCAGAGGTAAGATCTTGTGTTCCTGATCATTCATCCCCTTTTAGGGTTTCTGATACAGGTTCTTTTCCTACCAATTCTTCAGCCAGTATTAAATTTATTTATTTATTTATTTTTGAAGAAGAATAAAATGATTTCATCTTCCTTTGGTGGTCAATCCCGTGCTGGTTGATGAAGAAGTATGTTGAATTCTCTGAGCCAAACAGAAGTTGTAGCTACAAACCTAAACATTTCTTCCCTCTTGGAGAGGAGTGGAGTCCCTTTAGACACAGAACAAATGAACGTTTATATATTGGTCTAGAATAGATTGCTCAAAGGACGTTGTTCTTTTGTAATAAAGGGCCAGGAGCTACCGTTGACCTCTCAGCAACAGAACACAAGATGTTTAGGAAGAAGAACTCGTGAAGATGAAAGGCTGGTCAAGGAGGCTGGAAAAGAATGGGGTACTGTGAAAGCAAAAAGACTGGAAGCATTTTCAGATAGTGGGGTGCTCTGGACTGTAATCACCCACAGACAACTCAAGGGGAACAAAGATTTGGGCAAAGGTCAGAGCATCTGCAGAAGATGGAATGGTTTCAGACAAGCCTCTGGTAAGTTCCTTCACCTCCTCTCTCCAGGTAACCTCAAGGAGCATTTGTACTCTCAGCTGTATGGTGATAACTAGAATATCTACTTCACAGGGTTGGTGAGTATAGTGCCTTCCTGTGCTCTGAAGAGAAATAGTGGCTGATAAGGTGTGTGCATCCAGACATGAGTAGCAAATCTGTTCAATAAAGCATGATATCCAACAACAGACCCATATGGCTTTCTTTTTGGGTGAGTACTTGTTTTCTGGAAATAAAGTCCACATGCAAGGCATCAACTTAGAACTAGTTACCGCTTTTGTTTCTATATGTGTGTGTGTGTGTGTGTGTGTGTGTGTGTGTGTGTGTGTGTGTGTACATACACACCCCTATATATTCTTTCAAATACTTTAATATGCTTAAAATGTTTCAGACTTAAACATCTTAAATTTAAATTAACTCAAATTAAAACTTACCAAAAAAGACAAATGGACACCTACCTCTCCTAAACTGAGCTCAGTGCTCCTCGTATGTTTCTTCCCCCATTCCTAGGGTCCCCAAAAGAGAAACTGTCCATCTGCTATTATCAAAAAAAGAACACACACAGTATACTCTACTTTCCTCCACCTGAGTTTTAAGTGCTGACAATCTATAGCTAAATTGTAACAGGAATGACCCATTAGAGAACAGACACATGTGACCGACCACTGTTGGTTAGAAATGAACTGCTGAGGGTACTTCTGGTTTCTGCTCCAAACATGTAAAAAGCTTGGAAATCATCAGTATCTTACTCACATCAAGAAACAAGCTAAACAAATAGAGAAACAACAGTGCTTCTTAGATTCATTAGAGAATTAAGTTCACAGGTAAAGATCTGCCCCAAAAACCAGAGATAGGCAATATGGAGAATCCTAGTTTACTGGCAGCAGAAACCAATGCAGGGCCAGTACCGCTAGAAACTTTTCAACGGTAACTGATGGTTGTTGGAGGCTCATCCTGGAGCAGCTTGAGTTAAAAACTCCAGGGTGCTCAGTCTTACAGGGGAGTCTCACACTTTCATGATTATTACTGCTAGAAGTCCCCATGAGTTCTTACTATGAAGACTGGAGAAAATCCCCCTGGGGCTTCTGGCAGGGGAGGGGGAAAATAACCACTTTGAAATCTGCCCAGTGTTGCTTTGTTCTTATTTTGTCCTGTACAAGGAAGGCTAGCCCTGAAGAGAAACTGTTTTACTAAAGCCTTATCTGACCTGAGGAAGGACAATTAGCTAAATCCAGGCCTCTAGCCTTCCTGTCTCAAGTAAGTAAGGGGGGCAGGGGAGGGAATGAAGGCTAAGAAACTCTTCTGAAGGTCATATCCCAGGCACTTTGACTCACTAAAAACTAAGAACACCCCACAGAACAAAAAATGGAGATTTAAATCTAAAATTATAGAATTATCCCCCTCCTCAATTACTTTACTATTTATATCACCCAACAACAGGGTTTACATCTGACTTCATTTGGAAGGATTTCTGAAAGAAACCTAAAGATAAAAGGTGGTAGAGAGAAATAAAAACAAGGACATCAGAGGAAAACTGAAGTCAGGTTCTTCCAGAGAAAATCATATAGGCCAGAAACTTGGATCACCATATAGAAATGAAAAAGAACAAAAGAAGCCTCATTTCAAAGGGAGTCAGTAAGCCCTGAAGGGGGAGTTCTGCACACCAACACTTGTACCACCTAAAGACCTCAGCAGGAAAAAAGCAGTACATCTGCATTTCCCAACAGGAAGCAGCTTACTGTTGGGTCCCCAATGTTGGGTCCCCCAATAATGGGTCTGTGATTAAGGGAGCGAGACTGATACAAAGCGAAGGTCAAGCAAAGCTTTATTTCGCGCCAAGCATCGAGAATCAAACCCCAGCCGGGGTGGCCCTTACAGAGAGCGCGACCCCTCCCTGCCTCACCAACTAACTTTTATAGAGCAAAGGCCATGTGGTTAGGCCTGGCCACACACAGGTGACCAATGAGATTGTAACACACAGAGAAAGCTGCACAGTCATGCTAGGTCACACACAAGTGACCAATTGAATTACAATTTACCCTATAGTAGACTTTGCACTAGCCTATCACCTTGGTGAGAACTGGCCCCCAAAAGGCAGGGCCCACACTCCTTGGTAGCTAGGGAGACAGTATGCGTGCTTTACTGATTGGATGTCTCCACCTGACCTGACCCACCCTTGTATTTGGGCTTTGTTACCCGGGTCTGGTTTCCCAGACTTGCTTTTAAATAAGTTCCCCTGGCGCACGTGCGGGGTGGGGGGGGGGGGTTTGCAACTTAAGTTTTACTGCATAAACAACAAAATGGCTGTTCAACTGAAGTGGGGCCGCTCTGGCTAAATAGGCCCTTACACTTACCACCCCAGGAGGAGGGAAAAATGTCCTCCAGCCCAGCAAGAGCTCAGCCATGAGAAGTCCCCACAACCCTGAACTCTCTCCCTCCTCCAGTAGGCTTTCATTCCACACAGCCCCTAACTTCCTCCTTTCCTCTATAAAAGCAAGCTCCCCTCCTTTGTTTTCTGCACTTCCCTATAGTTTGTTACAGTTTGTACACCCCAAATTGCAATTCTCAAATAAACTAATTTTGCTAGTCCACTAGCTGGCTATTTTACTTTTAAGGTTGACAGAAATGAAGAGCATTAAAGAATAAATGAAGAAAATTAAGTCTTGTATTTCTTATTCTTAATTAATATAACAGATAACTCTTTATTCAAAGTAATAATAACAACAACATATGGAGTGGTTCAAGCTTGTGGATTAAGTCCAATGAATGACAACAGTGCTACAGAGGGCAGGAGGGAGGAATAGTAATGCTCTGCCACAAGGAACCTGTGCCCCCTCTCCCCCATGAAGTATGTGGTGGAATCTGAAAGTGAACCTAGAATGGTTGTAAATATATACTACCAAACCTGAGGGCAACCACTAGAAAAACTATTTTTTTTAAGTATAATCAATATGTTAAGAGAGGAAAGACAATAGAACATAAAATGCTCAATTAAAACCAGAAAGGGCAGAAAATGGAGACGATTTTTTAAAAAGAAAATGAACAAGCACAAAGAATACAAAACAATTACAAGTGTGGTGATATTAATCCAATCATGTCACTAATCATTTTAAATATAAATGGCTTAAATGTACCAATTAAAAGACCAGCAAAAGAGACAAGACCCAAATATAATCTGTTTACAAAAAAGCCACTTTTAAATATAAAGAAACATATAATATCAACAGTAAAGGGATGGAGAAGATATGCCAAGCTAACACTAATCCCAAAAGAAAGATAAAATAGCTATAGTAATTTCATTAAGAGCAGACTTCAAGACCAAAAATTATCCAGGATAAAGAGGGGCGTAACACTGGAATAAAGGAGTCAATTCTCCCAGAAGCCATAGCAATACTTCATGTGTACGTGCCCCTGAGAGAGAGCTGAAATGCCTGAGGAAACAGATGAACCAACCATACTAGTTAGAGACTTCAGTACTCTCTCTCAGTAACTGACAGATCCAGCCAGCAGAATAACAGCAGGATAACAGAACTGAACAGCACCATCAATCAACTGATTCTAAACGACAGAATATTTCATCTAACAGCAGAATGTACATTCTTTTTTTTTTAATGGCCAGTCAGCCAACATATAGTACATCCTTAGTTTTTTTTTTAAAGATTTTATTTATTTATTTGACAGATAGAGATCACAAGTAGGCAGGGAGGCAGGCAGAGAGAGAGGAGGAAGCAGGCTCCCTGCTGAGCAGAGAGCCCAATGCGGGGCTCCATTCCAGGACCCTAGGATCATGACCTGAGCCAAAGGCAGAGGCTTTAACCCACTGAGCCACCTAGGTGCCCCACATCCTTAGTTTCTGATGTAGTGTTCTTTAGTTCATTGTTGCGTATCACACCCAATGCTCATCACACATGCATTCTCTTTAAGTGCGCATAAAACATTCGCTAGGACATACCATATTCTGGGTCATAAAACATACCTCAGCAAATTTAAAAGAATGGAAATCATACAAAGAATGACCCCCAGACCACAATGGGATTAAACTAGAAATCAGTAATAGGAAGCTGGTTGGAAAAAAAATCCCAAAATATTTGGAGATGAAACAACAACTTCTAAATAACACTGGGGTCAAAGAGGAAATTAAGAGAAATGTAAAAATATTTGAATAAAAATACAACACACCAAAATTTGTGCAATGCAGCAAAAGCAGTACTTAGAGGAAAATTTATAGCATTCAATATGTATATTAGAAGAGAAACATGTAAAGTCAATAATCTGAACTTCCAATTTAGGAAACCAGAGGAAGAACAATTTAAACTAAAGCAAGCAGAAGAAAAGAACTAATAAAAGTTAAAGCATAAACAAATGAAAACAGGAAAACAATAAAGAAAGTCAATGAAATCAAAAGCTAGCTCTTTAAAATACTCCTGGTAAACCTCTAGCTGGGATAACCTTGAGAAAAAGAGAGAAGACACAAATCATAGGAATAACTTGTTTTATTATGCTCCGCCTTATCACACTTTCCAGATACTGCATTTTTTTTTATAAATTGGAAGGTCTGTGACAACCCCATGTGAAATAAGTCTATCAGTGCCATTTTCCAACATCTGCTCACTTTGTGACTCACATTTTGGTGACTCTCAAAATTACTCAAACTTTCTCATTAGTATTATATTTGTTATGGTAATCTGTGACCAATGATCCTTGGTTACTATTATAATTGTTCTTGGGCACCATGAACCTCACCATATAAGACTGCAAACTTAATAAATGTTGTGCTTTCACTAGCCCACAAACCAACAGCTTCCCTGCCTCACTTCCTCTGCTCAGGCTTCTCTATACCCTGAGATACACGATATTGAAATTAGGCTAATTAATAACCCTATAATGGCCTTAAAGTGTTCAAGTGAAAAGAAAATAAATAAATAAATAATCTCTCACTCTAAATAAAAAAACTAGATGTGATTAAGTTTAGTAAGGAAGGCATGTCAAAAGCCATGACAGGCTGAAAGTGAGGCCCTCTTGCACCAAAACAGTTATCTGAGTGGTGAATGCAAAGGAAAGGTTCTTAAAGGAAATTAAAAGTGCCACTGAAAAAATAAAATAAATAAATAAATAAATAAAAGTGCCACTCCATTGAACAAATGATAAGAAAGCAAAACAATCTGACTGCTGATATGGAGACAGTTTTAGAGGTCTGGACAGAAGAACAAACTAGTCACAACATTCCCCTAAGCAAAAGCCCAATCCAGAGCAAGGCACTAAGTCTCCCCAAGCCCATGAAGGCTGAGGATGAGGAAGCAGCAGAAGAAAAGTTTGAAGCTAGCATGGGCTGGTTCATGAAGTTTAAGCAAAGAAACTCTTTCCATAACATAAAAGTACACAGCAATGTAGAAATACAAGTGCTGATACAGAAGCTGAGCAAATTATCCAGAAGATCAGGCAGATCATTCATGAAGGTGTCTATGCTAAACAACAGATTTTCAGTGTAGATGAAACAGCCTAATAGTAGAAGAAAGATGCCATTTAGGACTTTCAGGATCTTCATAGCTAAAGAGATGTCAGTCCCTGGCTTCAAAACTTCAAAGGGACGGGCGGATTCTCTTGTCAAGGGATAATGCAGCTGGTAACCATGTTGAAGCCAATGCTCATTTGCCATTCCCCAAATCCTAAGGCCCTTAAGAATTATGCTAAGTCAACTCTGCTTGTGTTCTGTAAATGCAACAACAAAGCCTGGATGACACCACATCTATTTACACTATGGTTTACTGAATATTTTAAGCCTACTGTTGACATCTACTGCTCAGAGAAAAAGGTTCCTTTCAAAATATTACTTTTCATTGACAAGGTATCTTGTTTCCCAGGAGCTCTGATAGAGAGGTACCATGACGTTAATGCTGTTTTCCTGCCTGCTAGCCCAACATCCATTCCGCAGCCCATGGATCAAGGAGTCATTTCAACTTTCAAGTCTTATCATTTAAGAAATATATTTCATAAGGTTATTGCTGCCATAAATAGTGATTCCTTTAATGGATCTGGGCAAAGTAAATCAAAAGCCTTCTGGAAAGGATTCCCCTCTTAGATACCATCAAGAACATTTGTGATTCATGGGAAAAGGTCAAAATATCATTAACAGGAGCATAACAGGAGCTTAAAGGTCAAAATATCATTAACAGGCAGGTCAAAATATCTTAACAAGATGTCACTGAAGATGTGGTGGAGACAGCAAGAGAAGTGGAATCAAGAGTGGAACATGAAGGTGGGACTGAATTGCTACAATCTTGTGATAAAATTTGAATGGATGAGGATCTGCTTCTGGTGAATGAGCAAAGAGTAGTTTCTTGAGATGGAATTTACTCCTGGGAAGATGCTGTGAAGACTGTTGAAATGACAACAAAGGATTTAGAATATCACATAAACTAAGCTGACAAAGGAGAAGCAGGGATTGAAGGACCGACTTCAATTTTGAAAGAAGTTCTATTGTGGGCAAAATGCTATCAAATAGCACTACATGCCACAGAGAAATCATTTGTGAAAGAGTTAATTGATGTGGTAAGCTTCACTGTTGCCTTATTTTAAGAACTCACCACAACCACCCCAACCTTCAGTAGCCACCCCCCAATCAGTCAGCAGCCATCAACATTGAGGCAAAACCTCCTCCAGCAAAAAGATTACAACTCAATGAAAATTCACATGATGGGGGGCACCTGGCTGGCTCAGTGGGTTAAGCCGCTGCCTTTGGCTCAGGTCATGATCTCAGGGTCCTGGGATTGAGCCCCGCATCGGGCTCTCTGCTCAGCAAGGAGCCTGCTTCCCTCTCTCTCTCTGCCTGCCTCTCCGTCTACTTGTGATCTCTCTCTGTCAAATAAATAAATAAAATCTTAAAAAAAAAATTCACATGATGGTTAGCATTTTTTAAAACAATACTTTTAAATTAAGGTATGTATTTTGTTTTTCTAGACATTATGCTATTGTACACTTAACAGACCAAAGTATAGTGTAAACATAACTTTTATATGCACTGGGAAACCAAAAAATTTATTTGACTGGCTTCACTGTGGTGGTCTAGAACCAAACCGACAATACTTAGAACCAAACCTACTAGTATCAGAAATGAAAGAGCAGCCATCACTTCTGATCTCCTAGACATTAAAAGAATATAAACTCTATGCCACAAATTTGATAACTTAGATAAAACAAACCAAGTTCTTGAAAGACACAACCTATCAAAACATGCACAAGAAACAGATAATCTGAATAGGCCTGGTCTAATAAAGGAATCAAATCAACAATTAACAATCATCCATGGGATGCCTGGGTGGCTCAGTCGGTTAAGCAGCTGCCTTTGGCTCAGCTCATGATCCCAGGGTCCTGGGATCAAGTCCCATATAGGGCTCCCAGCTCAGCGGGGAGCCTGCTTCTCCCTCTGCCTGCTGCTCTCCCTGCTTATGCTCACTCGCTCTTTCTGACAAATACATAAAATATTTTTAAATTATTATTTATTTATTTTTTATTTTAAAAGATTTTATTTATTTATTTGACAGAGAGAGGGCTCACAAGTAGGCAGAGAGGCAGGCAGAGAGAGAGAGAAGAAGGCTCCCCACTGAGCAGAGAGCCCAATGCAGGGCTCGATCCCAGCACCCTGAGATCATGACCTGAGCTGAAGGCAGAGGCTTTAACCCACTGAGCCACCCAGGTGCCCAAATAAAATCTTTTTAAAAAAATAATTAAAACAAACAAACAAACAAACGCAATCATCCAAACACAGAAACAACAGGCCCAGATGGTTTCACTGGTGCATTCTACCAAATATTTACATATTTGGAGAAATGATACCAGTTCTCTACAATCTGTTCCAGGAAATAGAAGTGAAGGAACACTTTCTAATTTATTCTATGAGGCCACCATTAACCTAATACCAAAACCAGATAAGGGTATAGCAAGGAAGGGGTGCCTCGGTAGCTCAGTTGATTAAGCATCTGATTTTAGTTCAAGTCACAATCTCAGGGTCCTGGGATTGAGCCCCATGGCGGGCTTCACACTCAGTGGGGAGTCTGCTTGTCTCTCTCCCTCCCTGTCCCCCAGCTCATGCTCCCTCTCTCTCAAATGAATAAATAAAATCTTTTTAAAAAGATACAGTAAGAAAGAAAAACTATGAACCAGTATCTCTCATGAAGAGAGATGCAAAAATCCTCAACAAGGTATTAGCAAACCATTTCCAGTAATGTATGAAAAGAATTATACACCGTGACCAATGGAACTTATCCTTTGTATGCAACACTGGTTCAACATTCAAAAGTCAATCAAGGCAATTCATCACATCAACAGGCTAAAGTAGAGAAGAAAAATCATGTGACCTATCACTGACCTTCCACCTTCACAAAGATTACACTCAAAATCTATCATAGACTTAAATGCAAAATGAAAAACTATAAAACATCAGAGAAAATCTATATGACCTTAGTTTAGCGGTAAGTTTTTAGAGACAAGATCAAAAGCATGATCCATGAAAGAAAAAAAACTGGTAAGTTGGACTTCATTAAAATTAAAAACCACAGGGCGCCTCGGTGGCTCAGTGGATTAAAGCCTCTGCCTTCAGCTCAGGTCACAATCCCAGGATCCTGGGATCAAGCCCCGCATCGTGCTCTCTGCTCCGCAAGGAGCCTGCTTCCTCCTCTCTCTCTGCTTGCCTCTCTACCTACTTGTGATCTCTGTCTGCCAAATAAATAAATAAAATCTAAAAAAAAAAAAAAAAGTTAAAAAAAAATTAAAAACCAGTCTGTGGGGCACCTGGGTGGCTCAGTTAGTTAAGGATCTAACTCTTGATTCCAGCTCAGGACATAATCTCAGGGTTGTGAAACTGAGCCCCATGTGGGACTCTGAGCTGGGCAGGAGCCTGCTTAAAATTCTATCTTCCTCTGTCCCTCCTCCAGCCCTCTAAAATTAAAAACTGGTCTGTAAAGGCACTCTTAAAATAATGCGAAGACAAGCCAGACTGGGAGAAAACATCTACAACACACATATCTAATAAAGAACTGGTATTCAAAATATACATAAAGAACTATTAAAATAAATAGAAAACAAACTCAAAGATCTAAACAGACCTTATCAAAAAAGATATACGATGGTAAATAAGCATGTGAAAAGACGCTTCACATCATATACCATTGCAAATTAAAATGAGACACCACCACACACCTATCAGAATGGCTAAAATCCAGCAAACTGACACCACCAAATGCTGAGAATGTGGAGTAACAGGAACTCTCATTCATTATGGTAGGAAGCAGAATCGCACAGCTACTTTGCAAGACAGTGTGGCAGTTTCTTACAAAGGTATACAGTCTTACCATTCAATCTAGTAATTATGCTTTTAGGTATTTACCCAAATGACTTGAAATCTTTTGTCCACAGAAAAAAACAGTATACGAATGTTAATAGCAGCTTTTTCATAGTGCCTAAACTTGGAAGCAACCAAGATGAATGGATAAACTGTAGTGCATGTGTACAACTGAGTATTATACAGTGATAAAAAAGAAACAAGCTATTAAGCCACAAAAAGACATGGAGCAAGCTTAAATGCATACTGCTTCGTGAAAGAAGCCAGTTTGAAAAGACTTTGTACTATGAAATCCCAGCTAAATGACATTTTGGAAAAGGCAAAACTACACAGACAGTAGTAAGACAATCAGTGGTTGCCAAAGAGGGTGTGTGTGGGATGGATACCGTAATGGTAGACATATGTCATTAAACATTTGTCAAAACTCATGTAAACACAAACAGTAAACCTTCTATGGACTTTAGTTGATAACAATGTATGATACTGGTTCATCACTGAGTTGGGGAAAGAGGGGTCCGTAGGAAGTCCAGGTAAGATCTGCTCAATTTTCTATAAACTTAAAACTCTCTAAAAAAAGAAATCTATCAAAAACAAAATAACACAATAGAACAGCCACCTGGAACTAGCAGTAATTAGGAACTAGTACCCTGTTCGGAGGAGAACACAGGCAGTGTCTGAATATTTCTGGAAGTTACTCGTGGACAAGAACTTCATCTTCTGATCCTAGTCACCTATGTAATGCCAGTGCCTGCCTTTCACATAATAGTCCTTAAAAGTCTGATCAATAAACAAATACACTGAACAAATGAATGAAAGGTAATTGCAGTGAAAGAGAATGTAAAGAAGTAGAGTGGAGGTAGGGAAGGAAAACTCTGGCAAGTTTGACCCATCATGAGGTGGTATCTGTAGCATTTGAATTTATTGCTGTACACACAGGTGTCACAGAAATTCCCACAGGAAGAATGATTTTTGTTGAACCTTTATGCCTGGTTCCCAACTTGCCCTCTCCTTCCCCTCCTCCTCTCCCCACCCCCACTCAACAACTGGTTTTAGATGAAGAGGCTTCTGTTGTGGCAGTAGAGACCCCGGCTGTATCTGGAGTGTGAGCATCCAGCATTCATCTCTAGGACCCTAAGCCCCGGAAGAACAAGCTGTCTCGGGCAGGGCCGGCACCACGAAGACGGGTTTCCATCCTTACAGTCTCCGGAGCAAATTCCTGGCAGCTTTCGTTTTCTATCACCAAGATTTAGTAACACCAAGATCTGGTCTCAGAGAATCCTGAGTCACAAATAACCCATTCAGGAAACCCCCAAAAAAAACAAAAAACAAGGGACATTTTTGTTTATAAAATTTTCATTCTGCCCAACAAGAAACTACAATACCAGACTATGTGGGTTCAGGGCTGGACACCTGACAACGCAGGTTGTGAGGATTAAGTGTCCTAACCAGAGAAAAGGCTAAACACTCAGGTCAGCTTCCTTCTAGCCTGATTTCTGGTAAAAAGTGAGAAAGGAAAGATAATGCAGAAAAGGAGGAAGTTGGTACAAACCACTTACTTTGGAAGTTTGGAATAAAAGAAAAGTGAACTATGAAGGTAGTTAGAGACAGCCACACTAAATAACTTTTTTCTTTTTTAAGAAGGGGATAACTAATAATAAGGTTTGAAGAATAAATGGAAACTAATAAACCCTGTATGACATATGAATTCTTAATTTATATACAAAAATGCTTTAAAAAGAAAATATTACTGTTATCCTTGCACAAGGACTTAAAATCTCAATGGAATTATCATTAGAAAACATTCTAGAAGGGTCCCTGGGTGGCTCAGTGGGTTAAGCATCTGCCTTCAGCTCAGGTCATGATGCCAGGGTCCTGGGATGGAGCCTGCATCAGGCTCCCTGCTCAGTGGGGAGTCTGCTTCCCCCTCTTCCTGTACCCCTTCCCCATCTCATGCTCTCTTTGTCCCTCTCAAGTAAATAAAAATCTTTAAAATAAAAAAATTTTCAAAAAGAAAACATTCTAGATATTTTAAATTCAAGTCTTTTCAGTGAGGCAGAGAACAAATGCACGCCTAATATCACAATCCAGTCTGTCAACACCTAAGGTAGGACCTAGCAGAGATGTCCTCTCTGAAAATTATAACCAAATATTAGGTAAAGGTATGGGAAGACTCAGAGCTTAGGTGCTAATTCTGTCATTAGGACTGATAAACTGATTCAGGGAGCAAATTAAATGTTTACCCACTTCATTTTTGATTAGCAGTTAAACTAATTTAGCCCACCTGCTGTACACAAGCACCGTCAAGGTAAGGCACAGGATTTGCAATGAAGGAAAAATGTTTCCCAAGGTGGGTTTTTAAAAATTAATTATTTTTAAATTTAACATATAATGTATTATTTGCCCTAGGGGTACAAGTCTGTGAATCATCAGGCTTACACACTTCACAGCACTCACCATAGCACATACCCTCCCCAATGTCCATAACCCAACCACTCTCTCCCTACCCCTCTCCCCCCGCAACCCTCAGTTTGTTTTGTGAGATTAAGAGTCTCTTACGGTTTGTCTCCCTCTTGATCCCATCTTGTTTCATTTTTTTCCTTCCCTACCTCCTAAATCCCCCACTTTGCCTCTCAAAATCCTCATATCAGGGAGATCATATGATACCTGTCTTTCTCTGATTGACTTATTTCGCTCAGCATAATACCCTCTAGTTCCATCCACATCATTGCAAATGCAAGATTTCATTTCCTTTGATGGCTGCATAGTATTCCATTGTGTATATATACCACATCCTCTTTATCCATTCATCTGTTGATGGACATCTTGGTTATTTCCATAGTTTGGCTATTATGGACACTGCTGCTATAAACATTCGGGTGCACATGCCCCTTCAGATCACTACATTTGTATCTTTAGGGTAAATACACAGTAGTGCAATTGCTGGGTCATAGGGCAGCTCTATTTTCAACTTTTTGAGGAACCTCCATGCTGTCTTCCAGAGTGGCTACACCAGCTTGCATTCCCACCAACACTGTAGGAGGGTTTCCCTTTCTCCGCATCCTTGCCAGCATCTGTGTCGTTTCCTGACTTGTTAATTTAATCCATTCTGACTGGTGTGAGGTGGTATCTCATTGTAGTTTTGATTTGTATTTCCCTGATGCCGAGTGACGCGGAGCACTTTTTCATGTGTCCAAGGTGGGTTTTAATGTACCACTCTTATTTTAGCTAAAAGGTTGCCATTAATTTATTCAAGCTTATCAACTATTTAACACAAAGAAATAATTTATCAATTTTGCGTCCATATACAGATTACAAGCAATTGTTTTCTTTACATGTGAATGTAAAAAACAGCATCAGAAGATTAAAAGTTTTCTACAAGCTATTATATTGAGATGAATTAACATTAACTATTCATCTTCCTTTTTCATCGATTAGTAGATTAAGGCTAAAATATAACGATTTTGATGCTAACAAAAATGAAAGCAGTTGTATTATCAATAATGAATGAAGCTGACAACTAGTTATTCCATACAGGATCACTAATTAACTATTGACATTTTCATGCAAGCCTAAAAAATGCCACATCTGAAAAATTTTAAAGTTCTTAAAAATACTGAAACAGGTGGACATGTGAAATGTCCAACTTGATTTCAGCTTAGGTCATGATCTCTGGGCTTTGAGATCAAATCCCTGCTTAAGATTCTCTCTTTCCAGCCGAGATACCCTTCAACAGATGAACAGATAAAGGAGATATGGTCCATATATGCCATGGAATATTGTGCCTCCATCAGAAAGGATAAATACCCAACTTTTGTATCAACATGGATGGGACTGGAGGAGAGTATGCTGAGTGAAATAAGTCAAGCAGAGAGAGTCAATTATGGTATGGTTTACCTTACTTGTGGAGCATAAGGAATAACACGGAGCATATTTGAGCATTAGGAGAAGGAAAGGAAAAGTGAATTGGAGGAAATCGGAATGGGAGATGAAGCATGAGAGACTGTGCACTCTGAGAAACGAACTGAGGGTTTTGGAGGAGAAGGAGGTGGAGGGATGGGTGAGCCTGGTGGTGGGTATTGAGGAGGGCACAAATTGCATGGAGCACCGGGTGTGGTGCATAAACAATGAATCTTGGAACACGGAAAAAATAAAATTTAAAAAATATAATAAAATTAATTTAAAAAATAAAAATGGGGAAAAAATACAGGTTATGGGACAATCCTAATTTTCCCCATTGATTATTAAGAAGGCTTCCAATGGTTTTAACTTGCATGGTCATTTTTATGGTCCTGCACTGTGGTCTAGAAGGAGGTCTGCGGGGTGCCTGGGTGGCTCAGTCAGTTAAGTGTCTGCCTTGAGCTCAAGTCATGATCTCAGAGTCCCAGGATTGAGCCCTGGATCAGGCTTTCTGCTCAGTGGCCAGTCAGCTTCTCCCTCCCGGACCTGCCTCAAATAAATAAAATCTTAAAAGAAAAAAATAAAAATAAAAAACAAAATGAGCTCTGTATGTAAAATTAATGAGTTAAATGTATCATTTCAGAATTCAGAAAAATAACAACAGAGTAAACCCAAAGATAGGAGAAAGAAGAAAATAAAGGTAAGAGTGGAGATTCATGAAATTGAAAACAAAGATACAATGGAGAGAACTGAAAAACTGGTTCATGACTAATCAGGAATAATCAAGGAACATGTATGTGCTTACACACATCACCTACTCTAACTCTACAGAGGAGAATAATGTCAATGGAAAAACTGTATTTTTTTTGAGTTCTCAAATATTTGAGCGTAATAAGTGGCAACAGAGAGGCATCTTTCTGGTCTTCAAGACTTTAGAGTCCACAAGACACATTATTTCACTGCATTGTCAAACAGTTCAGAAGGTGTTGTCAGCATCCCCTTCAGCATGCCAACTGGCTCACTGACATGAAACATTGCCCAAAGTCAAACAAGTTGACAGCAGCACACTGAGGTGCTAGGCAGCCTGCTATCTGCCAGGGTCTCAAGGGAAAATAAAATTTAGCCTGGCCTCCTTGTCTTAGGTCATAGATCTTTCCTGTGCTTCAGCTGGGGAGGAGGAAGCTCTATGATCCATGCTGGCACTGGCGCCACCTACCTCACTCTCTAGGGGTCACCAACTCAGAACAACCCTTGTTCTGTCTCGCTTGCCTACCGGGCACATAGTCAAGGACCCAATATGGTTGTCCACCAAGTGGAAGAAGGTGACCACCAAGTCACCCTTAGGGCTTATTAGCCACATCAAGGAAACCCTGGGTTATTGCCCACCCTACAAATCATGAAGGGAAAATTCATCCATGAGGCTCCTGAGGATGAGATGAGGCAATGAATGAAGTACACGACACACAGCAGGCAGGCACTTAATGAGATTTGAGTTTCTGTATGAAGCACAGCAGTACAAGTGCAAAAGTCAAGCAGTCCCTGTAAGCGCCATATATGCTATATTATCTAACACACATTTTACATACATATAAAACTTCTCTGTAATTTCCATCCTTCCTAACCCTGTAACATAACACCTGGCATTTATGGTCGGCACCCTAGTGAAATCATCACCCTTTCCCAGGGGACCAGTGAGGTCTCATCACCACAGCTGCCAGCCTCTCTGTGGCCTCTTTGGCCACTGACACTCTGACCCTCTGCTTCCTGCTCATCTCCCTCTCGAAAAGGTCCCCATCATGGGGTTCCCATGTTCTTTCTCTTTAATGGCCCCTTCTAGGCTGGCTGGCTCTTTTTCCCTTTGCCTCAGTGAAGTATGGTATAGTGCAAAGAGAGGAACTCAGATTCTAAGGTTGAACCACCTATTATCAACTGTGTGATCTAAGGCACACCCTTCCCTTCCAGGTCTCACCTATGAAGTCAGAGATAGTCAAAGTGCCTACACCCAACTCAGGGCTGTTGGGCGGATGAGGTGAAATGACACCCATTGGGTGCTGCGCCATATGCCTGGCAGACCGAGCACCCGACGTCTGCTGTGAGACACGCTGTATATGAGCATCCTCAAGGGAAGAAAAGACTGGAAAAGAATATAGTGGTGACAAAGTACTTGTGTTAAAGTGGTAAAATTACAGGTGACTTTTTTTCCTCTGGTCTCCCAGTTTTTTTTGTTTTGTTTTTTAAGATTTTATTTATTTATTTGACAGAAAGAGAGATCACAAGTAGGCAGAGAGGCAGGCAGAGAGAGAGAGAGAGAGAGAGAGGAGGAAACAGGTTCCCTGCTGAGCAGAGAGCCTGACGCGGGGCTCAATCCCAGGACCCTGAGATCATGACCTGAGCCGCAGGCAGAGGCTTTAACCCACTGAGCCACCCAGGCGCCCCCGGCCCCCCAGTTTTTAAAAATGAAACGAGGCTGTGAGATCACACAGACACATGAACAGAGAGGAAGAAGAGAGGAGGAAAGAAAGTAAAGTAGCAGAGGCGGAGAAAATGCACCTCAGAGTTCATGATTACAAGTCACCCAAAGGCTGAAAAGAAAAACAAAAGGGCAGAAAAACAGAAACTACCCCCAAAATCCCTAACTCTTCCTCTGCTTGGAGTCCCACTTCCCAAAAAGGAACAGACTGCAAAAGATGGCTATGGTTTTCAGGAGAAAAAGCAAGTGTCCAGGAAAAGCAACAATTGTAATGTCTGAAGTATATACATGCTAGTGAAACCACACTCCATGTGGGAGAAAAACATAATCCCACTCAGAGACACAGAATGCCAGAAGCACTATGCAGTCTGAGGCACAGCTAAAGTAAGGACATTTGTTTAAGTCCTTCCCTTTCACTGAAAATTGCTAAAACAAGACCTTTGATATCTGTCCTCCTAAAAGCTATGTCCTCTCCCCCTCAGATGTATTCTTTGGCTAACAATGCTGAAGAATGCTCTCTGGCTGCAGGGTCATGAGACATGAGAGGATGTATATGCTGGGGCTGCCAGAGAAAGGTTTCCTCCTTTGTAAAGGGCACAACTGAGAAGAAATTCCCCTTCCTGCTTTTGGATACAATGGGAAGAGAGAGGATGTGATGCTTAAGACTAGCAATGGCAGCCATCTTGGCCCCATGAGTTAGACTTGAGGATGAGAAGGAAGAGAGAAGGGACCTAAGCTCTTAGTAATCATTACCCAACTAGGAATTTGTTACCCCTGGCCTTCTCATGTGGGTTAATGAACATCCTTTATGCCTAAGCCACTACTAATTGGGTACTTGTTACTTTTAGGCAAAAGCATCTTAAAATTATTCACAAAGCATTTGGTGAGCTGTTGTGTTAAGAGGGATATCTAAATGAAAACACCCATAGCCAGGAATCAGAAATGGCATGGCTACAGCTCTGTCTTAATAGATGCCAATCCAAATGACAAGTATAAAATAAGCAAAAGGTGAATCACCTTTTTCCTCCAGCTTTTAGCTCCTTTCCCACCCTCCCCCAACAAAGTGAGAAAAGAGACTAAAATGCTCAGTTCCTAATTCACACTCATAATACACTTGGTCAGGTTTTCCAAGTAGAATCCTCACACCAAATTTCTATGAATTAGGTCAATATTTTACCTAGAGGATATTTACTTCCACCTCCCAAAGTACAAAAGTATCAGAATATAACAGAAATTCCATGTAGGGGCGCCCAGGTGGCTCAGTGGGTTAAGCCTCTGCCTTTGGCTCAGGTGATCTCAGGGTCCTGGGATCGAGCCCCACATTAGGCTCTCTGCTCAGCGGGGAGCCAGCTTCTCCCCCTCTCTCTGCCTGCTGCCCTACCTGCTTGTGATCTCTCTGTCGAATACATAAATAAATTTTTTTTTAAAAATTTCATGTAAAAAAGTATATAAAATCAGAAAGGTTGTCCTACAGCAGCATTAAAAAAATATTTGAATTCAATATTAAAATGAAAACTACTCCTGTAATCTCAGTTTTAGAAAGGATAAGAATTCTTCAGCATCCCTTTCAGTTCCTTCCTAAGCAAAATTTTTAACTGAAAATTTTAAAACTAGGATTTGTTGGGGATGGGGGGGCAGACACAAAGGTTTTTCAGAGACAATACTCTTCAGGAATGAAAATTTTGAATTGATTAGTGATCTTCACAATGAAATGACCCTTCAGTCTTATCAGATGGGATTTACAATGTTTCATAATAAAGTTATGAATATCAACACCAAAAGTCAATAATTAGACAATAAAACCTTCTTGAAAAATGAGAGAAACAGAATCTACCTTAGGTCTCTTTCATCTATGAAATCTGATTAGTCTTTCATACACGGAATTTAAACAGACATACAGTAGTATTTTAGCCTACAGTTTAAACAAAATAAAAAACCAGGCACGGGAAAACAAATTAAACACTGGGCCTCCAGAAGCAAAGCTTGCTAGGGCAGCACTTTATTGTAAAATTGCTGCAGGTGAGCAGAAAATTACTAACTAGACTACATGGTGACTATAAGCAAAAAGACAACTTGAAACAAAAATAAAACACAGAAGTTATTTCCACTCCCTCCAAACAGAACGCATATCCACATGAAAGAAATTTTGTCACTGCAACATAGTTTCCTCGTTGAAACTGAAGTTTTCAGCCTGTGTTTGCAACAGCATGGTTGCTGTGGAAATAGCTGATTCAACATTATGAATTCACAGCTGAAAAAAGGTGTGAAACAGAAATCTTAAACAGTGGCAAGAACCATAAAACATTAAAAAGGCACACTGATGGGGCGCCTGGGTGGCTCAGTGGGTTAAAGCCTTTGCCTTTGGCTTGGGTCATGGTCCCAGGGTCCTGGGATCGAGCCCCACATCGGGCTCTCTGATCAGCCGGGAGCCTGCTTCCTCCTCTCTCTCTCTGCCTGCCTCTCTGCCTACTTGTGATCTCTGTCTGTCAAATAAATAAATAAAATCTTAAAAAAAAAAAGGCACACTGAGTGACGGTGAATCAGAGCACCATATGGTTTAATGTAGGGGTCATACATTTTCCCATGGCCCCTGACACAAATAGGATGTTTCTTTTCAATTTAATCCTATTTTTGGAAACCTCTAATCGTCTCCAGCATCCCAGTAAGTTTTACTACCTGCTTCTGTCTACACAAAGCAGTGTGTATTTTATTAAAAGGGCTCTGATGAGGACAGAGTTTCTAGAGTCCATACCTTGCCAGAACATGCACAAGTGATGGCACCAAAAGAACACGAGTCAGAAAGAAAAATTTCTGCATGTAACTATTCTAGTCTATTAAATAGAGAAGTGTGGACTTATTCATCCCATGACATCACTTCAGACTTAGGGTTCAAGACTCTTTACAAACTCTTCAAGAACCGAAGTTGTCAAAGAATGTTCCTGACCCCCAGTTCCACTTCACATCCTGCAGCCCAGCCCCCAACCCCAACCCTGTTATCACACCTTCAATCTGTTCCTCCACTTTTACGGGCCAGGTAAGAGCTCTCCAAGCAATCTTGAAAACCCTTAAGGCACTTTACATAGAAATGATGTGAATTATCTGAATCCTAAATGTATATGTGCCCTACAACCCCCACCCCTACCCCCAGCTTCCCTTTCTGCTTTTTTATTGGAGAAACACTTTTCTTTACATACACACACTTTATCAATATTTTCCTCTGGTTCTGAACATTTCAAATTATGGCAAACATTTTGAAGCCAGAAATCTTACCTCTTGTAAAATAAAACATATTCATTTAAAATAAAACATTCATTCTTTATTTAAGATTTAAAAATGATGGTTAGGTGTGGGGCTATTAGAAAAGGAAAAACAGCGACTTTTCCACCTTTAGGAGAGGGCACAGTGAACGGACTCTGTAAACAGAAACCGAGATTCCCTTGGTGGCTGGAGGTGCTAAGGGTATGGCAGCCCTCCGAGTGTGCACGGGAGATTAATTCACACCAGCAAAACCGGCAAAATCACAACTGAGAGCAACTGTGGAAGCAGTGAGAGCCAAAAGCAGGATGTAAAGGAGTCTGACTTTGTGCTAGGTGAGTCGCTGGAAACACTCCTGCCACAGTCAGGAGGCCTACCATGCCCATCTCCTTAAGAATGTAGTTCAAAGCTCCCTGGGCTTCATGCTCTAGGGATCCGAGGGGAAGGGCTAGGGCCCTAAGTCTAGAGGCAGATGCCCAATTCCTAGGGAACAGGGAAGCCAGCCGCTGGCCTTGGCCTGCCCTCTAACTAAGCCTCCACTTTCGACAGACCAGCAAACTCAATCATCCTAGAAGTGAACACACTGGAGTACTGGGCTAGCTCTTCTTACTATTCTGGATTTGGGCCACTTCGTATGTTCTTACAAGGGCTCACAGGAGGAAAGGTCCTGGAACCAGCTTAACTTGTGTTTGTATATAATGGATGGTCAGCTCATCCAGCTCTGTCGACACAGGGGACCCGGTGGAAATCTCACCAATCTTGGCCACTCCATCATAGTAGGCTTTTCCCGCAAGGATCATAGCTAGACAAAGAAGGTAACACAAAAAAATCATCACTTAGACAAAGGAAAGAGGCAGTGCCGTGGAGGTTTGGTTCCAAATACCTCTCAGTTCCTCCAGGCTGCAGAAAGGTTTGGGCTGTGCCAAGGATGGCTTTCAGAAGGCAGGACTGGTGCTTAATAGCTGTGCCAGGGGCAGAGGTCCCTCCATTGCACTTCCAGAGGCCCCCACTCAGTGGAAAACCCTATAGGATCCTCACCTTAGACCAGACCTGGGGAACCTTAACAGCAGGCTCTGGAAGTCCAGAAAAGATCCTGCCTTCATCACGATGCCAGTTCCAGAGTGGATGTGTTTTCAACATCAAATTAGGGCTGCAAACACATCCACTCCAGCAAGAAATCTTTCCTCAGCTAGTTATTCTACAGCTCTACAGGTCTGCAACATTATTAGTTAGAAGAACATTTGTATGGGATGCCCCAGGAACCTGGTCTTTCAATGGCTTTTATCTGGGTGGCTCGGTCATTAAGCCTCTGCCTTCGGCTCACGTCATGATCCCAGGGTCCTGGGATCGAGCCCCATATCAGGCTCCTTGCTCACTGGGGAGCCTGCTTCTCCCCTGCCTGCCATTCCCCCTACTTGTGCTTGCTCTCTGTCTCTGTGTCTCTCTCCCTCTCTCGTGCTTGTTCTGTGTCAAATAAATAAATAAAATCTCAAAAAATAAAAAATAAAAAATAAAAAAATAAAGAAAGAAAAAGGTATTCTGAGCCACAACCAATAATACATTTGTTGTCAGGGAAAAAAATCTATGATATTTGAAATACATTATCATTCTAGAAACAACAGAATAACCTGAAAAGTAACTGAAGGTTCTATCCTCCCCCCACCACCTTTTTGTCAGAGACAAGGGAAACTTTCACTGCTGTAGAAACCGGATTCTAATCATCTTAAAATAGTATCTCTCCTTTCAAATTGATTCTGATGACTAAATTTTAAGGTACAAAAATCTGTTTTTGATTTTTCTTTTCCTTTTCTTTTGCTTTGGGGAGGGGAATTGGGGCAAGAGAGACCTGGGCTTGAATTCTACCTTACTTATAAAGGTAGCTATCCTTTCTGAAACAAAGGACGGTCATCAAGAAAATGTCTTAATAGCATGAGCACTGAACAAACAAATGAAAGTTATTAATACGGATTCCTTCTTTCACTTTACAACAACCAGGCTTTTCAATAAGACCTAGCCTATTTAGAGTGATTTTGAAGAGAATTTACTTCAAAGACTAACTTTGAAGAAAACAGAATTTTGGAGCTAAAAGAGCCCTTAGGAATCTCTAAGATTCCTTTCCTTTTACTGTGAAGAAAACCAGAGGCCATTCCAATGGCTTTGCCCCAATTTTATAATGGGTATTGTTTTAAAATGGTGAATTAAAAAGGCATTTCAAGTCTAAAAGCGGGAGTTACAGAACAAATTATGTACAAGTCCAGCTGAAGATATTACTAGCCAAAAAAGTAGTATTTTCATGGTAAATTCATCCATTTTAGCATTTCTTGTTGAGTTAAAAAGTTATAAAAGTTATATTTTTTACTCTATGTGTACAAGTTTAACAACTGTAATGCTCTATTATACAGTTATTTCATAAGTTTGAGAATAACCTTAAAGTATAATTGCAAAAAAAGAATAACAAGTAGCATTTATGTGGACTTTCCATGCCATTACCTAAGTTCATCTACCCAAGAATATGAAGATGTTGGTCAGAGGTATTATCACCCTGTTTCATGAAGGAGAGTGGAATGGAAATATGCTGGGACATGCCCAAGGTCAGTGGCAAATCAGAGGGAGTGCATTAAATTCCAGCTAAGATAACCTCAGTTCTAAATTATAGTGCTTTCTGACTCTCTGATCTCAGCTAGAATGGAAAAAGAGAGGACTCCACCTAAAAACAAGGTTGGTATCCAATAAACTGTCAAGCTAATACATGCAATATTTTAGAATGAAGATTTTATATTTTAAGATACAGATAAAGCTGAAAAGCAGTGGAAGAATGGCATGAAGGTTTACACAACAAAGAAACAAAATTTTTGGTTTGCATTCACACGTTATTTTGAAATTTTTCATTAACTGATGACTTATGTTTAAAACTAACTTCAGAATGGCAGAGGGCGCCCGGGTGGCTCAGTGGGTTAAACCTCTGCCTTTGGCTCAGGTCATGATCCCTGGGTCCTGGGATGGAGCCCCGCATAGGGCTCTCTGCTTGGCAGGGAGCCTGCTTCCTCCTCTCTCTCTGCCTGCCTCTCTGCCTACTTATGATCTCTGTCAAATAAATAAATAAAGTCTTTTTTTTTTTTAAGATCTTATTTATTTATTTGACAGACAGAGATCACAAGTAGGCAGAGAGAGAGGGGGAAGCAGGCGTCCCACTGAGCAGAGAGCCCGATGCGGGGCTTGATTCCAGGACACCGGGATCATGACCCCAGCTGAAAGCTGAAAGCCACCCAGGTGCCCCTAAATAAATAAAATCTTAAAAAAACAAACAAACAAACAAACAAACCCCTAACTTCAGAATGGCAAAATATCCTTGCTTTTACATAAAGTAGAGCTAACTTTAAAAAACTATATAATTTATCCAGAACTTAATAAAGAATCAAACAATATTCTCATAATTTTGCCATCCCCACTTTGTGAATAAGAGAGTTTAAGAGATTCTATCACTTATTGTTTTAAGGAAACAAAGCACATTTGTTCTATTTTAGTGGTTGACCAACTAATTTACCAATCTAATCTATATACTTCTACCAGATAATTTTCCCTTAAGATATGATTTCATTAGGCTACAATTCTGCTCAAAAACTTGTAATGGCCTCCACTGCCCAAAGTGTAAGCCCATACGTCATAGAGTTCATGGTAGATTTGTATAGTAATGGTCTTCAATAAACCACACCTCCCAGAATTCCCAACCTTTGTAGTTGCCTATACATCGATGGGTGGCTTGGTCATCTGACTTGCCTTGGCCAATGGGATGCCAGCAAGCCTAACTCCCAAAGAGGTCTGGACTCTTGCAACAGCCTGCTGTGTCCCCAGGAGGGAGGGAGGGAAGGAGCCCAGAGCCCTGGCTGACTGCAGCTGCAGGGTTGAGCCCCTGGGGGCTAGAGAACTGCACTGTCTTTACAGGACCTCGAGAAATAATAAATTATTGTCTTTGGCCACCAAGTTTAGGGATCCTTGATAAGGTGACAATAGGTAATTAACGCTGCATTCAAATGCATTAATAACCTGACCCTACTCCACCTTGTATTTTACTATTCCCCAACAGCTTCCCACCCATGCCAGTGTGGGTCTCAGATCTTGGCTTGGGTGCTGTCTTTTCTGCCTGAAACCTAACATCCGTCAATTAGCACAGCTCCTACAAGGCCCCCCGCCTGCTCCGTTCCCCACCAGCCTTCACGACTCAAATTCCTGTGATGCTGCTCTTTCCATGCTCTTTGTTAGCTTCGCATGTTGTCCTGATTTATGAGCCAAGTGTCAAATGCAATCTGGCATCCTAAACTGTGCTACAAATTCTTACCAAGGACTTTACAAATTCTTCTTGATTTCTCAATGGCTTCAGTCAAACACAGATGGCCTGCAAAAAAACCTGGAAATACTTTAAAAGTTCAGAATAGTCCCTTTAGGGAGAAGCCTTGTTAGCAAGAGACTAAGCTGCTGGCAGGTCATTGAGTCACTTTATAAAACTCTGCCTCAGAGAGGTAGCAAGTGCCAGAAACAAACAAACAAATCACTGGGGGTCATAGTGATTTCCTTCACATGGGCATCTAAGGCAATGACTCTGTGGTCTTGTGACTAAGCAGTCATCAAGGAAGAGTCAGCTGTGCAAGAATTCTAAAACAAGTCTTCTTCCTGCTCTTTGAAGGGGTGAGGGTTACCTACAGAAGTCACTGATACTGCTTGGGAGATGAGGGAGGATTTCCGAGCGCTGCAAATGTCTGGCAAACAGCACAGAGATGCAGAAGAAAGTAAATAAGCACTTTATTTTTCCATGACTATGACAACTGGACACCTGTCATCCAAAGGCTAGCTACCATACCCCCCTTTTCCTGGGGCATGCTTATGCTGAGGGTGTGTAAGTTCATGGGTTTATTCTCAAAATCTCAAGAGGGAGCAGCCAAAGGTGGGCCAAGGTAAAAGGGAGAAACAAGCTATACATAAAAGACAAATAACCTGATCTGAAGTTTTCAAATCTAAAACTGTTAAAAACTAAATTTTCTACTTACATTACTTGGTGGTCTTAGTGTGGTATAGGGTGAAACTGAACATTTTGGGGGTGACCCTTATTACATAAGGAGAATTGTTTTGACTGTGTTAGAATTTGGTGATTTGGCATCTCAAGTTTTTAAGGTGATCATTGATAACATTCACCTTTTAGTAGGGAAATGCATGTATAGGTACAGGTCAGCTTTCTCAAAAAAAAAAAAAGTGTTGAAACTAGTGAACAAGTCTGGTTCACACAGAGAGACAAAAGCAAATGCTTGAATTCATTTTACAGAAAACACTCATCTTGAAATGAGATCTAAGTTCAACCTTTAATTTAAATGTTTTTCCATTCAGACTAAAAATTTGCTCATATCACTATCAAAAGTTATAGACCCAAAGGCAAGAAATTCTTCTTTATAAAGAGAACAATTCCTTTGCTACAAGATACTAACAAATATTTTAAATACACATTTCATATGTTATTAATTCACAAAGAATTTGTTTTGCACAGTGGAAAACATATTGACGGCAATGACATAAAATACTGAGTCACATCAATAACCATGATTTGATCATTAAATGTATCACTTTTAACAGTCTGTGATTCCATTTATTCATTTCAAATACACTAATATCCTATCATTGCAAACTTCCATAGAATTAAATAATTTCAACCAACTTAAAGATCTTTAAAAAATCCACTATTAAGCACATCAAAATAATTAAGTAAAATATTTACTGAATGGTTTTTATATGTCCACTATATTTATAAATTTAGAAAAGAGACTTACCATTAACAGCTTTTTCATAATTTTTTCCTAGGTTTATTAAATTTCGTAGCCCAGGATTGAACTGTTCCATAACATTCTGACAAATAAACAAAACAAACAAACTAATAAAGTAAGCAAACAGTAAATCAAATAATTTTTAGATTTTGTCACTACATAACCTGGGATACCTATGTATGCTTGCCAGTATAGTCTACAAAGCCATGAACACTTATTTCAAATAACAGAGAGCACATACTTCCTTACGGATGGAACAGGGTCCTTGCACCAACAAGGCATGTGTAACCCTACTAGTTTTCTATTGCCCAAGGGCTGCCTAGAACCTACTGTTAAGTGGAGCAAGTGGCAGATACGCATACCTACAAAGTATACCCCACAGGGGCTATGGGGCCAGAAGCTGATGCTCCCTTTGGGGTTTAAGTAGGTTAATGGTTGTCAGGCTAGGGTTAACAACAGGTGCACATGATTGGAACTTAATTATATGAGCAATGTCTTGGTTATCAATTGAACAGAAATTTCTAAGAGCTCTTGTTTATTCACTAAGTACTCATGTAGTGTCGTCAAGTGGTAGGTCCTACGCACACAGTAGATGGGAAGGCATGGTTTCCCTACCATGGATTTCATGATGTCATGGCATGCAAATGTTATGGTTTTCATTTTTAAAAGTGTCACTCCTGTAGCAACAGAAAGTCATAAACACAGAAACAAATGCTATGGTAACTACTGAGACAGGCAATTATTTAGACTGTTGACCTAAATTTAAAATATCCTAAATCGAAGTAGAGACAATAGGTCATTCCTATGGGGCTCTGACTTCTTGACTCAGAACACATGTATCTACAAATATATTCCACCTACGAATAATGAGCTTCACAGTATTAATCATTCCAGACAGACCATTCAAGTCTCCTTACTCTCCCCCTCAAAATGTGAACCCTATTTGTAGAGGACCAAGCAATAAAAAGAATGAAAAATACCCAACATTCAAAGAGGCAGATACTTGATATACATGCTCTGCTGGATAAAAGGTTCTCCTTTATAAATCAGTAGAGAGAGAATAACCTTTATTTTATCAAACAGTGATAAAGGCTTATCATGAAAAACAATCCCTCAAACCTGAACTTACGCCCAAGAGCACTTTCAACTAAGCTGTTATTCTTGTATTTATTTCCATAGTTTGGGATAATATTCTTGATTTTTCAATTCTGGAAAATAACCACTGGCTTTCTACTACAATACATGAGGGCTCTGCTCTCCAAACCACCCCACTTTCCCTACTTCAATCCTTCCTATATAATTAAATGGCAATTTCCTAGTAGGTCGATAGTGTTTATTAGGACTTTGTAAATACCCGTCATACAATGCAAGGAATATACTAAGGATTATGTTTCCTTTCTTGATACAGTCTCTCTTTCTCTTGGGATTAACAATCATCTCATTCCCCCTCCTCCCAGCTTAGTTTTCCATGAATCCACCTTAAATTTTTCCACATGCTCTATCACATCTAACAGAAGTCTATCAGTATTTTTCAAATGCACAAAGTTGTCAGCTAATCTTCCATTTTCTCCCAGAACTTCCTCCAAGGACTCTCCATCCTCTTGCTCAGTCTGGCCTGACTGTCCCTGCCATGCTGTTACCCTTGCACGTCCCTTTCTGATCCCCTGTGTTAGAGCTTTCATTAACTGGACTCCACACCTTCCTCTTTCTTCATTTATTCCTATTTGCTGGAGATCATTTTCCAAGAGCAACCTAAGAAATGATGCCTAAGAGGTACGTTTGAGTCCCCATGTGTCTGAAATTATCTTTACCTTGACATTTGATTGATATTTTGCTGGGTAGAGTATTACAGAGCTCAAGTGGATTCTCCCTTAGAATTTTAAAGATATTGCTCCACTATTTTTTTTAAAGATTTTATTTATTTATTTGACAGACAGAGATCACAAGTAGACAGAGAGGCAGGCAGAGAGAAAGAGAGAGAGAGAGAGAGAGAGAGAGAGAGAAGCAGGCTCCCTGCTGAGCAGAGAGCCCAATGCGGGACTCGATCCCAGGACCCTGAGATCATGACCTGAGCCGAAGGCAGCGGCTTAACCCACTGAGCCACCCAGGCACCCCTGCTCCACTATTTTTAACATCCGGTTTTGCTACTGATAAGTCAGCTGTCATTTCTTCTTCCTTTGTATAGAACTTTGGTAGGGGAATGCTTATTTCTGGAAGCTCTGTGTACTACGTAATGGTCTACCTCAGTGTGGGACTTTTTTCTTTTATTTTACTGGGCACTTGATTCACCCCTTCCATATACAAAATTACATCCTTTAGGTCTGAAAAATGTTCCTATTTTGTTTCCTATCTCTCCCAACTTTCTGAAATTCTGATGAGTATTTTACATATCCTGATTTCTTCTCTAATCATTTTACCTTTTTTTCTCTGGTTTTCCACATTTCTGAAAGATAACAACTTCACATTCTAAACTCTTTTATTATGTTATTTTATTTTTAAAGATTTATTTATTTTGGAGAGAGGGAGGGAGGGAGTGTACCCAAGAGCAGGGAGGGGCAGAGGGAGGAGAGACAGAATCTTGAGCTGAGTCCCCACTAGGGCTCTTTCAGAGACTTTAGTTATCCTCCTGCACCCCTCTTCCCGTTTCTCTTCAGGATTTATCTGAGAGATAGAGCACAAGTGAGTGAGCATGAGAGCAGGGGGAGGGGCAGAAGTAAAGAAACTTCAAGCAGACTCCCTCACTGAGTGCAGAGCCTAGTGCAGGGCTCAATCCCATTACCCATGAGATCATGACCTGAGCTGAAACCCAGAGCTGGATGCTTAACCAAGTCAACCAGAGTTGGACACTTAACCAAGTCAACTAGGCACCCCCGTTATTCCTTTTTAAAAGCATCGCATTCTCGTTTTGTGAATGTAATTTTGTCTCTAATTTGAATCAACTGAAAGTAATATTTTTGTTATTTTCTTCCAGTTCCCCATGTTATCTCCTGATTATTTCTTTTCATTGTTTGGTATCCATCTGTCTTTTATGTTGGAGACTTTCATCAAACATCTGATGAAACGTGATCACCAGTTTGTATTTAAGAGTAAAGCCCTAGAGGAGCACCTAGGTGGCTCAGTGGGTTAAAGCCTCTGCCTCCGGCTCAGGTCATGATCCCAGGGTCCTGGGATTGAGCCCCGCATCAGGCTCTCTGCTCATCAGGGAGCCTGCTTCCTCCTCTCTCTCTCCCTGCCTCTCTGTCTACTTGTGATCTGTCTGTCAAATAAATAAATAAAATCTTTAAAAATCTTTAAAATCTTTAAAAATCTTAAAAAAAAAAAAAGAATGGTGGTTTGAAGCTTGTGGGTGTGGGTCTATACACAGGGTGGTTGTTGACTAGCAGGCTTCATTTGGAGTGAATGGACAAGTCACCTATAGAGAAACTGACCCTGTGACAGTAACCAGGGTCTACTGAGTCTCTTCAGAGAAATTTCTCATTTTTTATTAAGGGTAGGGGAAAAGGCAATCACCAGGTGGCCAGCTTTCCCCATCACAAAGGGGGAGTGGGTTGGGAATTCCACAGTTTAGTGGCCTGATTTTTACTGAATTCCTCTGCTCTCTGCTCCAGGGTTTCTTCCCTCCTGGTGTTTTCACATGGAGAACTCCTCTGATTCAATATATCCTAAGATTAAATCTCCAGTCTGCCACGCAGAGAGAGCTGCTGGTAGTACTGGTGACTGGGGTAGGAAAGGGAAACTAGCAGTTTAACCAACCTGTGTAACTCCTACTCCAGCCCTGGGTATCCCCTCCATCCCCACCTTCCGTGGGGCTGCTCCTCAGCCTCCGGGTGAATGGCTCCGCCCTCATCAGTTCTCCCACTGCAGATTCTTTAGGTTTTCTCAAGGCACATAGCACTCCTCTGTCCATTTTCCATCACCCCAAATTTTCTTAGGCCTTTCGTCAACTGCTAAGTGATTTTTCAAGCCTTTACAGCATGTGTTTATGGTCCCTCCCTTCCTTTTATTTATTTATTTTTTTAATTTTTTTAAAAGATTTTATTTATTTATTTGACAGAGAGATCACAAGTAGGGAGAGAGGCAGGCAGAGAGAGAGGAGGAAGCAGGCTCCCTGCCGAGCAGAGAGCCCGATGCGGGGCTCGATCCCAGGACTCTGAGATCATGATCTGAGCCGAAGGCAGCGGCTTAACCCACTGAGCCACCCAGGCGCCCCCCTCCCTTCCTTTTAAAGTTCTGCTGCTTTCAATTAATGTATTCTTAGAAGAAAAAGAAAAAAAAAAAAACCCTCATGGTCAATCTGCTGTGTTCAACTGGAAGTCCATTAATCCTGTGTTATTAGAGCCCTGTGTCTGAGCCCCATTCACAACCAATAGCCATAAAACCCCAAAGCCAAGGATGACTCCCCTACCAGTCTCTCTGTAAGATGGCAAGCCTCAACACCTGATCACATGGACCTGTGGCCACAGCTGCTATTTCTATAATCTTTCTCAATTCCCCTGTTTTGTTTTTAAGCCTATTTTGAAATCATTTAACATTCACAAGAAGTTGTAAAAACTGCACGGAATTCTCAGGTAGGCTTCCCCTAATGGTAACTTATATAACCATAGTACAGTATCAAAACCAGGAAACTGACAATGGTACAACACTTATTAGCTAAACTACAGACTTTATTTGTATTTACCGGTTTTTATATCACTCATTTGGGGGAGGGGGGTGCATTATTCCTATGAAATTTTACCACATGTGCAGATTTGTTCAACCATCACCACAGTTATGATATAGAAATATTGCATTAGCACAATGATCTCCCTCTATAGCTACACCCTCCTCAACAGCCTTGGCAACCACTGATCTCAATCACTGTAATTCTGTCATTGTGAGAATGTTATATAAATGGAATCATACAGTATGTGACCTTTGAGACTGGCTTTTTCACTCAGCACAGTGCACATAAGAGCCATCCAAGCTGCTGGGTGTTATCAATAGTTTATTCCCTTTTTGGCTGGTAGTATTCCACAGCATGAATGTATCACAATTTATACATTTGCCCATTGAATATATGGGTTGTTTATAGTCTTTTGCAATTGCAAATACATCTGACATGGACAATCACACAGGGGTTTCCTCGTGAACGTAAGCATTCATATCTCTAGGATAAATATCTAGGAGTTCAACTGCTGCGTCGTATGGTAGTTGTATGTTCAACTTTCTTAAGAAACTGCCAAACTATTTTCCTGAGTGCTTGTGCCATTTTACATTCCCATCAGTAATGTATGAGAGTTTCAGTAATTTAAGATTTTATTTATTTATTTGACAGAGAGAGATCACAAGTAGGCAGAGAGGCAGGCAGAGAGAGGGGGAAGAAGGCTCCCTGCTGAGCAGAGAGCCCAATGTGGGGCTCGATCCCAGGACCCTGAGATCACAACCCAAGCTGAAGGCAGAGGCTTAACCTACTGAGCCACCTAGGCACCCCAGTAATTTTTAAAATCTAATAATTTCATTAGAAAATAATTACTTTTTAATAAAAAGTTAAAACTACTCTTCAAATATCTCTTTTAAAATTCTTATAATAATTTTACGAGACCAACTCTGGATGTTGAGAACCTAAGTTTTAATTAAAAGATAAAACTTTTTAAAAAATCATTTAAAATTCTTACACTAACCTTTTTTAATGCTGAGTCTCAGTGGATAAAAATAAAGGAAACAGACACAGAGCTAACCCCCCTACTACCATATAAGCAGTCATAAAAAGAAGCCCAGACCTGTGTTCTTTCTTAAGATTATTCCTAGTTCAGCTTACCCAAGTAAGGGGAAAATATAATTTGGTCTCTTGATATAATTCTTGAAATACTTACATGTAAGTTTATCTTAAAATACGAAAAACAATTAATGAGAACTTCCAAAGTTAACACCAAGCATAAACCACTATCCAAATGAGGCTACTGGGGAAAAACAAGTTAACTACTAAGACCTGGGACTACAATAAGCTTCAGAGAAAAATACAAGGTTTTTTTTTTTGTTTTGTTTGTTTGTTTGTTTGTTTTTTAAAAGATTTTATTTAGGGGCGCCTGGGTGGCTCAGTGGGTTAAAGCCTCTGTCTTCAGCTCAGGTCATGATCCCAGGGTCCCGCATCGGGCTCTCTGCTCAGCAGGGATCCTGCTTCCTCCTCTCTCTCTGCCTGCTTCTCTGTGATCTCCATCTGTCAAATAAATAAATAAAATCTTTTAAAATTTTTATTTATTTATTTATTTGACGGAGAGATCACAAGTAGGCAGGGAGGCAGGCAGGGGGCGGGGGGAGCAGGCTAAGTTCCCTGCTAAGCAGAGAACCCGATGCGGAGCTTGATCTCAGGACCCTGAGATCATGACCTCAGCTGAAGGCAGAGGCTTAACCCACTGAGCCACCCAGGTGCCCCCAAAATACAAGTTTTTAAGCTTGAAAGTTCAACATATACTTCAATTCCTTATTATTTAGGTTTAGCTATGGAAATTTTTCCCCCAGGAACTCTGGCCCCTTTGAACAGTGAAAAATCCACTTCTACCCTGGTTCTTGCCATTAATCTAATAATTTTAGCTTAAGTACATGTATTTTTTTTAAAGATTTTTTTTTAAAGATTTTATTTATTTGTTTGAGAGAAAGAGCGAGAGAGCGAAAGAGTGAACACAGGCAGATGGAATGGCAAGCAGAGGCAGAGGGAGAAGCAGGCTTCCCCACCAAGCAAGGAGCCCGATGTGGGACTCGATCCCAAGACGCTGGGATCATGACCTGAGCCAAAGGCAGCCGCTTAACCAACTGAGCCACCCAGGCGTCCCAGTACATGTATTTTTAAACCCAGGAACAAAAAAGCAGTGCTGCCTTTGTATTCCACAACCTGCAAAGTTTTATAAGTAGCAGCGGCTATCTTTGTCAATTGAATGGGTCTCTCTCTTTTTTTTTTTTTTTTGGAGAGGGCAGCTATTGGGTCAAAGGTCATATGCTTTGTTAAGGCTTGTTGAGACCCCAATTTTTTTTTTTTAAAGATTTTATTTATTTATTTGACAGACAGAGATCACAAGTAGGCAGAGAGGCAGGCAGAGAGAGAGAGAGAGGAGGAAGCAGGCTCCCTGCGGAGCAGAGAGCCCGACGTGGGGCTCAATCCCAGGACCCTGGGATCATGATCTGAGCTAAAGGCAGAGGCTTTAACCCACTGAGCCACCCAGGTGCCCCGAGACCCAAATTTTTTATATAGCCTAGGATTTTGAGAAAATCACCAGGAGTAATGAACAAATCCATTTTAATGTAGGTTTGGCACTAAGAATAAAAGGTTCAAGATACAAAGTACAAAACAAAATAAATTATAAAAGGTATTAATGGTCCAAGAAACATTATTTTGTTATAATCAGTAACAAAGTTTAGTATGTATTTTACCTGTTAATGCCTGGCAAGGAGGATAATTTGCCTAATCAGTTTCAACCAGAATGAGTTTCATTTCCATTCAGAGAGCAATATGGTAGTCTAAACTAAAATAACTGGTGATATCACTGTACTACTTGTGCTGAGCCTCATATGAAGAAGAGTTGGTTCTGGGATAAAAGCTCAGTGGGGGTGGGGGAGAGAAGCTCAAACAGCAAGATTAGAAAATTAACGATTAGCTGTTCTAAATAAAATGTTGAGGAACAGACCATTCAGAACCTAGAAGGCACTTTCTACTAGATTTCTAGCTGGTCCATTTATCTCATGCTTTTCCCTCTGCTTCCTGCAGACCAACACATTATAATTTTAAACATAATTATACAATCTCAGGATGGCTTTAATTTCCTCACCATTTATATTTTTTCTTTCATTCTTGAAAAATTATTACCTTTACCAGTATGGAACTATAGACTATGAAGCATAAATTAATACAATTATGACTAGCCAGATAGTTAAACTGAACTGAATTTAAATTTCTAAGAATTAGTTTCTTTACATTCCTTTTTTCAATTTTGTATAAGACCAAGGACAAATTATTTGATACTTCTCATTTGAAAAATGCGGGTAATATTTACATTGGAATAAGCTTTTAAAAGTGATTTAAGAATCTCTAGTAGAGTTTTATAATCTTCATACCCATCTCAAATGGCGAGCACAAGCCAAGTAAAGGAAAACAAGACAACAGAGACGTTTGGTTTGAAGTATTAAGTTACAGAAGAAATATTCAAGCATCAAATGTATAAAACACAAAAATGCTTATCAATCAAATGTGAACAGTGTTTTGGTTCTCCTTCAATCTGTATTACCTATCTATGTTACTAGCTATCAACTTGCAGTATTTATCAATTTGTATTATCTATCATTTTTAACCCACCATCCCAGTAGTAATGGGCCAGGGGAACATGGGATGAAAAAAACTGGGTGGGGGGGAACCCTGGGCAAATCACATAAACACCTCTTTAAGCTTCAATCTTCTCCTCTATAAAATGTAAATAATGATCACTTGGATCTCATGAGGAGTATAAAGATTCAATGAGATAATAAGTATTTATGAACACTGATGTGCTCTTCCAAGCACTTGACAGTACACACTGAATCAACTGTAATAATTGATATTCCAAGACAAAAGTCTAAAATATTAGTCAACTCTTCAAACAGATGAACATTTCCATTTCCACAGATGTCTCCAGATACCTTACTTCCTGTCTGTACCATGAAAGTAAATGATACTGGCTATTCTACCTTGAAGTATCACATCAGGATGAGAGAAACCATGAATACAAAAACCTCTAGAAAAGTGTGGGATACAAAGGAAATATAAAGTGTTATTTCTTTTACTCAGTGAGAACATTTTATTCCTTTTCTCCCTCTGGGATACATTTGACGTTTATGGTGTACCACTATTTTTCAGGCTCTATGCCTAGCGTTTTACATGGGCTGTCTCATTAGATCCTAACAACATGATTATTATTATCTTCATTTTATGGATGAGACACCAAAGCTTTGAGATGCTAACTTTAAAAATCTTGCTGAATCAGGTCCCACAGGTCATGCCCAGGCAGCCTCCCTGCTAACCTTTGCACTCACCCCTCAGGACTCAATACAATTCCTCGAACTAGATTATTGGATCAAGTGAACTGAAAATGCTTGTATGACAGAGCACTATTCTAGTGTGAGAAATTATGGTAATCTCTACAATATTTTCTTTTTAGATGATTTCTTGTAATAGTACTCCTGGCTTTTTATGAATAACATCTTCTAATGGCAGCACAATATTGACCAATTCTACCCAAGCAAATGAATATTTGACATTCTTCTATTTCCCTTAAAAAAAAAAAAAAAGTAAAGAAGATTCCTCAACTACCTGTGGCCTCATAGGAATAATGGTCAATACTACCATATTGATTTCCTTCAGCATCAAGGAATTACAACACTTCAGGACGACATTGCCAAACCACACGATGCTCTAACCACCACAATCGATTCTCCCTAGAGAGCCATCAATTAAGAAGCTGTTCATTTTCTAACTCCTATTTTATACTTTTATATGTACATGTATTTAGTCATGAATGATACATAATTTTCCTTTGTACATTTTAATAAATGGTATCATAATACATTTCAGCCACATTTTTTTAAATTCAGTGTTACGTTCCTGAGACCTGTCCACCTTGTTATATATTGACTAGTCATATAAATTATTATATTAATGTTATATATTGACTAGTCATATATATTAACCTCCGTATGGTACCCCATTGTGACGGCTAGTGTTAGGAGTCTGCACAACAGGGGTATGGTACCCAGTCAATTAGATACTAACTTAGGCGTTGCTGTGAAGGAATACTACAGATGTGGTTAACATCTACAACCAGTTTACTTTTTTTTTTTTAAAGATTTTATTTATTTATTTGACAGAGAGAGATCACAAGTAGACAGAGAGGCAGGCAGAGAGAGGGAAGCAGGCTCCCTGCCAAGCAGAGAGCCCGATGCGGGACTCGATCCCAGGACCCTGAGATCATGACCTGAGCCGAAGGCAGTGGCTTAACCCACTGAGCCACCCAGGCGCCCCTACGACCAGTTTACTTTAAGCATTAGGTAGGCTTCATTTAATCAGCCAAAAAGCCTTTAGAATAAAACTAAGGTTTCCCTGAGGAAGATGACATTCTGCCTGTGGACCACAGTATAAGCTTCTAGCCTGCCTGCCTGACTACAGATTTCAGACTTCCCAGCCTTCACAATCAAGTAAGCCAATTTCTTCATTTCCTCTGAGTGGCATTTAGATGGTTTACAAGTTCTGGCTAATATCAAGTATGGAGCAAGGGATTGTACATGTCTCCTTGTACACACAGATATGAAGAAATTACCTAAACAAAGAATTGTTGAAGCACAGGGTTTGTGACAGATTTTTCAATTTTGTTAGATACCACCAGAAAGGTGTACCTGAGCGGCTCAGTAGGTTAAGCATCTGCCTTCAGCGCAGGTCATGATCCTCGGGTCCCAGGATCGAGCCCTGCATGGGACTCCCTGCTCAGTGAGAAGTCTACTTCTCCCTCTCCCTCTGCCCCCCTTCCCCTGCACACTTGGCTCTCACTCTCCCTCACTTGCTCACTCTCTCTCAAATAAACAAAACCTTTAAAAAAAAAAAAAAAAGACACCGCCAAATACTTTGGAGAAAGCAGCTGCAACATGTGCTCCTACAACTACTGTATGAAAGTACTATCCTACCACACTCGAACCAACACTCGTCTTAAGTGGAAAACAGTACCTGTTGTAAAATAACCTTCACTGTCTCCCCTGTCAGCATTAAAAAAGTACACATGATTGGAAATATCTAAGTAGGAGAGGAGAAATGATGAAAGGTAGTTTACCTGTATATTACAATGGTTTTAGGCTCAACTATCTGTCATAGATTAAGGTTATCAGAGAGCATTATCCTTAACAGTAGGATAGGGCACCAAAAGCCTGGATATTTCCCATAATGAAGCAGGTTTGGACTCTGGCCCACTCTGTCCCCTCCTCCAATCATTGTGCTCCAAGGCACAATGGCCTCTGGGCTGTTCTCAGAACAGGTCAAACCCATTCTCACCACAGGGATTTTGTACTTGTTCTCCTTCTGCCTGAAGACTCTCTTCCTGGATACCCACCCACCAGTCTCAGCACCGAACCTCTGAGACACTTTGTTCTGCTTGCCTCCTGATGTCCGGTAGCACCTCCAGCCTTCCCTTCTCTCTAGCTCTGTGCTTTTCTTACTTCAAAAGGCTGTTCACTACCTCACAGGATACAACACATCAGTTTACTGCTGCCTTAGTAGGAACTGCATATAAAGGCCAAGGACAACCTGTAGCATCAAGGACAGTGCCTTGATCATTTAATGTACTCAGCAGCAGCAATAGTTTTTGATTACTGTTGTTCTATAAGACACATATATGCTCATGGACGAATCAGCTGCATGATGTGCCCCCAGCTCATCCGAACCTACTCAACAGACACAGTGACCCAGGAGGCCAGTTAGCTACGAAAATCAGGCATGAGATGATCCACCACTTGCAACTTCATTACCTCAAAGTAACAGCTCCAACAGAGGGTCAAAAAAGCTGTAAGGCTCTGCTCTATAACTACAAGTCATAATTAACTTACAAAATCTGAAAATGTCAGTGTTTTCCTTTTAGGAAATAGGAATAGGAATAGGAAGGAATTTTGCCTTCCTAATCCTATGTTTCTCCAAGTTGATTTTTAAATTACTTCTTAAGTATCAGACAGTAATGTGGCCCTTAAAAAAGTACCTTATTGGGCACGTGGGTGGCTCAGTTGGTTAAGCAACTGCCTTTGGCTCAGGTCATGATCCCAGAGTCCTGGGATCGAGTCCTACATCAGGCTCCCTGCTCAGCGGGTAGCCTGTTTCTCCCTCTCCTCCCAGCTACTGTCCTCTCTCATTATCTCTGTCTCTCTCTCTCCAATAAATAAAAAGTCTTAAAAAAAAAAAAAAGTACCTTGTTAGGGGCACTTGGGTGGCTTAGTCAGCTAAGCAACTGGCTCTTGGTTTGGCTCAGGTCATAATCTCAGGGTCCTGAGATCGGCCCCCACGTCAGGCTTGGTGCTCAGTGCAAACTCTATCCCAGGACCCTGAGATCATGACCTGAGCCGAAGGCAGTGGCTTAACCCACTGAGCCACCCAGGCGCCCCTACGACCAGTTTACTTTAAGCATTAGGTAGGCTTCATTTAATCAGCCAAAAAGCCTTTAGAATAAAACTAAGGTTTCCCTGAGGAAGATGACATTCTGCCTGTGGACCACAGTATAAGCTTCTAGCCTGCCTGCCTGACTACAGATTTCAGACTTCCCAGCCTTCACAATCAAGTAAGCCAATTTCTTCATTTCCTCTGAGTGGCATTTAGATGGTTTACAAGTTCTGGCTAATATCAAGTATGGAGCAAGGGATTGTACATGTCTCCTTGTACACACAGATATGAAGAAATTACCTAAACAAAGAATTGTTGAAGCACAGGGTTTGTGACAGATTTTTCAATTTTGTTAGATACCACCAGAAAGGTGTACCTGAGCGGCTCAGTAGGTTAAGCATCTGCCTTCAGCGCAGGTCATGATCCTCGGGTCCCAGGATCGAGCCCTGCATGGGACTCCCTGCTCAGTGAGAAGTCTACTTCTCCCTCTCCCTCTGCCCCCCTTCCCCTGCACACTTGGCTCTCACTCTCCCTCACTTGCTCACTCTCTCTCAAATAAACAAAACCTTTAAAAAAAAAAAAAAAAGACACCGCCAAATACTTTGGAGAAAGCAGCTGCAACATGTGCTCCTACAACTACTGTATGAAAGTACTATCCTACCACACTCGAACCAACACTCGTCTTAAGTGGAAAACAGTACCTGTTGTAAAATAACCTTCACTGTCTCCCCTGTCAGCATTAAAAAAGTACACATGATTGGAAATATCTAAGTAGGAGAGGAGAAATGATGAAAGGTAGTTTACCTGTATATTACAATGGTTTTAGGCTCAACTATCTGTCATAGATTAAGGTTATCAGAGAGCATTATCCTTAACAGTAGGATAGGGCACCAAAAGCCTGGATATTTCCCATAATGAAGCAGGTTTGGACTCTGGCCCACTCTGTCCCCTCCTCCAATCATTGTGCTCCAAGGCACAATGGCCTCTGGGCTGTTCTCAGAACAGGTCAAACCCATTCTCACCACAGGGATTTTGTACTTGTTCTCCTTCTGCCTGAAGACTCTCTTCCTGGATACCCACCCACCAGTCTCAGCACCGAACCTCTGAGACACTTTGTTCTGCTTGCCTCCTGATGTCCGGTAGCACCTCCAGCCTTCCCTTCTCTCTAGCTCTGTGCTTTTCTTACTTCAAAAGGCTGTTCACTACCTCACAGGATACAACACATCAGTTTACTGCTGCCTTAGTAGGAACTGCATATAAAGGCCAAGGACAACCTGTAGCATCAAGGACAGTGCCTTGATCATTTAATGTACTCAGCAGCAGCAATAGTTTTTGATTACTGTTGTTCTATAAGACACATATATGCTCATGGACGAATCAGCTGCATGATGTGCCCCCAGCTCATCCGAACCTACTCAACAGACACAGTGACCCAGGAGGCCAGTTAGCTACGAAAATCAGGCATGAGATGATCCACCACTTGCAACTTCATTACCTCAAAGTAACAGCTCCAACAGAGGGTCAAAAAAGCTGTAAGGCTCTGCTCTATAACTACAAGTCATAATTAACTTACAAAATCTGAAAATGTCAGTGTTTTCCTTTTAGGAAATAGGAATAGGAATAGGAAGGAATTTTGCCTTCCTAATCCTATGTTTCTCCAAGTTGATTTTTAAATTACTTCTTAAGTATCAGACAGTAATGTGGCCCTTAAAAAAGTACCTTATTGGGCACGTGGGTGGCTCAGTTGGTTAAGCAACTGCCTTTGGCTCAGGTCATGATCCCAGAGTCCTGGGATCGAGTCCTACATCAGGCTCCCTGCTCAGCGGGTAGCCTGTTTCTCCCTCTCCTCCCAGCTACTGTCCTCTCTCATTATCTCTGTCTCTCTCTCTCCAATAAATAAAAAGTCTTAAAAAAAAAAAAAAGTACCTTGTTAGGGGCACTTGGGTGGCTTAGTCAGCTAAGCAACTGGCTCTTGGTTTGGCTCAGGTCATAATCTCAGGGTCCTGAGATCGGCCCCCACGTCAGGCTTGGTGCTCAGTGCAAACTCTGCTCGTCCCTCTCCCTCTGCTCCTCCCCACCCCCAAAATTAAAAAAATAAAATCTTAAAAAAAAGCTCGTCCCTCTCCCTCTGCTCCTCCCCACCCCCAAAATTAAAAAAAATAAAATCTTAAAAAAAAAAAAAAAGTGCCTTGTTAGAAATACCTCAAATGTCCACCAACTGGTGAACAGATGAACATGGTACATCCATAAGCGACTATTTAGCCATAAAAAGGAATAAAGTATCAATACACACAATATAGATGAACATCATGCTAAGTGAAAGAAGTCACAAAAGCCCACATATTATATAATTCAATTTATATGAAATACCTAGTAAGACAAACTATAGAGAGCAGAAATATATTAGAGGTTGCCTGGGGCTTAGAATGAGAATGAGGAGTGACAGCAACAGTCACAAAGGACTTTTTGGCATGATGAAAATGTTATAAAACTGGATTGTGGTGATGGTTACACAATTCTGTAAATTTACTGAAACAAATCATGGAATCGTATACTTAAAAGTGAGTTTTTTTACTGAATTATACCTCAATTAAGTTGTGTGTTTGGTTTTTTTTTCTTTTTTTAAAGGAAAAAAACAGCTATAACAAAAGCCCTTGACTCTTCTTAACGTTCCAGGCTGCTAAGGGCTCAGGCTTTAAACCCTTAATGCTATGGAATGCCGCAAAGTTATGTGTCTTTGTTCATTCCTTGGTTGTTCCCAACTAGCCTGCCCACAGAGAGCCAGGTGTATTGAGATGCAGGTCATGCACTGTGCTTTGTGAACACTGGCCCAGCACCATCCAGAAAAGTCCTACTGGTCTGCAAGCATTTTCCCATGTAGCTGTTAGCAGCAACTTGCCCTCCTAGAGTGATAATCAATTAGATCCATTAGTAGAAATAAATAACCCAGCTATTCTGAGAACAATCTCCTGCTGGATTAGCAGTTGCCTTTCCAGCTACAACTGGGGAAAAAGTTTGGCAAATGTTTCTCTAGGAAAAAAAAAAAAAAAGTCATTTCTGTGTCCTTTTATAAGGATAGTTTCACAGGTTTTATAAGTTTTATAAGGATAGTTTCAAATCTTTAGCCCACAGAGAAAATTCACCATGAAAGTTTCTCTCTGACTTAAAAGTTGTTTTGCCTGCATTCTTCCTTTTCTTTCTTCTCTTCCTCCATATCCAAGCTTTGGTTTATAAGTAATTATTTCTGCAAAATGGTCCTTCAGAGTGCAAAGGGCATGCCAGAAATGAAGCCATGACATCCTCAGAGTTACATGGCTCCATTCCTTGGGACATCCTGAGCACTGGGCCAGTGACCAGCAACACACAGGGCTAGGTCTTTGGGTTTAGCTTCTCCTGAAAGAATATTCTCTGAATGTTCTAAAAGCACCTATTAGATCATGAGCTCCTTAAGAACCAACCGAGAGATGAGAATCAGTATGATCATCCAGAAAACTATGTATTCCTACCTCTTAAGATACACTACTAGAAGCAATAACATCTTCATGACCTTTTATTTCAGATTTCCTTGACAAACTCCACTTCTCTAGTCTCTACTCATTTAGGCAGCAGGAATTGTTCGGAAGCAAAACAAAAAGATCCCACACTGGCAGGATAAAGTAAGAAGTGTGCTCTTATAACTTTCAAGGCTTTTGCATGAAATTATGAACCCTGTCAAGAAAATTAAGTCCCAGCGCTATCCCACCCAGTAAATAGTCTAAGAATCTAGGTTCTCAATTGTTTTTTGTTTTGTTTTAATTATGAAGGGAGAACCATGTTACAGGCAATCTGAGTCCATGACCATCCTTGTTAAAGTAACTTGAAGAAAAAGTAATGACCTAAATCCTGCTCAACACTACAAAGTTTCATTCTATTTTAAATACTAGACAAAAGTTTTACATTTGTCTGTAGAATTATTTGAAACCACTTTCCTTCTAGTTTAAGTGCAGACAATTACACTGGGTCCAAGGTCCAACAGGTGATATATATATGTATATATAACTCCATAGAGATACATATTTCTTGGCAGTGCAAAGAAAGCCTTTGGGGCTAAAAGCAGGCATTCCTAGCCTTGGCAATTAGCAAGCTATCACACACTGTAACAATGTCTGGCCCATGCTGGCCTCAATTGGACAAGGGATTTGGGGACCCTGCCCCAGATTTGAAGCAACTTTTGGACCTTGCACTTCAGAGGGAGTAGTACCTAGGAGAATGAAGTAAAAACCACTTCCTGAAATTCCAAATATGATGAAATCTATATCCATTTTTGCTTGGTTCCCAGAGATGCACGTTCCTACTTAGAAGAACAGAAACACAATCCTCCCTACAGCTACAGTACCAAGAGGACTATTACTTAACTCTCAATGGGAATCTGAAAATGGGCCTCTTCCGGTATTATCCTAAGGGTGTGGGGGCAGGAAGGGTATTGTGGCAAATACAAGATAATGTGTACTTAGGTTTCGTTCCACTAACTCTGTGAAGTCCTTCTCATGTTTGGGCCTTTGAAACAACTATATAAATGTGTGTGTGTTTAAACTTTATTACATACCTACAGCGAACAGTGAACCCAGTCTTATGCTGGACATATAGAACACAAAGATGAATGAGGAAACCATTCTAGCCCTTGAAAATGCGTGGTCTAATAGGGAGACAGGTATAAAAAAAAGTACCAAGGCAATCCAGACTGACATGGTGAAAATGAGAAATGCAAACATCTTTAATATTACTTGAATATCATGGGATCAGGAGGGAGACAAACAATAAGAGACTCTTAATGTCACAAAACAAACTGAGGGTGGCCAGGGGGAGGGGAGTAGGGAGAGGGTAGTGTGGTTATGGACATTGGGGAGGGTATGCGCTATGGTGAGTGCTGTGAAGTGTGTAAACCTGGTGATTCACAGACCTGTACCCCTGGGGCTAATAATATATGTTTATTAAAAAATTAAAATATATATATCACTTGAATATTACTTAGAAATATATACCTTTGGGGCACCTGGGTGGCTCAGTTGCTAAGTGTCTGCCTTCAGCTCAGGTCAGGATCCTGGCTGGGGTCCTGGGATTGAGCCCCCCATTGGACTCCCTGCTCGGCAGGAAGCCTGCTTCTCCCTCTCCCACTCCCCCTGCTTGTGTTCCCTCTCTCGCTGTCTCTCTGTCAAACAAATAAATAAAATCTTCTAAAAAAAGAAATATGTAACTTTATCACAGATAAATGGTTATCTATTAAGGGAACAGCAATTAAGTTACTGGGTCTCAATCAGCTGTCAACAGATAAATACTTAGAAGGCTATAGAGCACACTGGACTATTTGGTTGAGTGTTCCTACCTGCCTACTTATTGTTTTTAAAAGGTGTGTCGTGGAATAAAAAGCAATGAATTTACAGGAGAGAATGTCTCATGTGCTGGGTTGTATTTGTTTAGAAAGCCCTTACAGTACTTAACAGGGAACAGGAACTTTACTAGATCAAGGTAAACCGCTGACTTCATATACAAGTGACATTATTTTTGTAATTCACTAGTTGTTTCCAAATGCTATTCTTACATCATATCTCAAATAATTCTAGTTGAACTTCCCTCATCCAGACCCTGTGAGATGAGTCATTTTGTTTTCCATTAAAACTGCAACCCTGGGGCACCTGGGTGGCTCAGTCAGTTAAGCATCCAGCATCCAACTCTTGATTTGGCTCAGGTCATGATCTCAGGGTTGTGGGATCAAGCCCGGTGCCAGGGTCCAATGCTCAGTGTAGAGCCTACTTGGGATTCCTTCCCTCTGCCCCTCCCCCCACTCACACTCTCTCTATAAATCTTAAAAAAAACAAAACCAAACTGTAGCCCTTGCAACTGAGAAATATTGTTCAGAAACCTAAAATAATTTAAAAATACTTCAAGTTCATTACATATAGTTAGTTCTCAGATACCAGTAAGGGGAATCAAAACTTCTAATTTTTTTTTTTGCTTTTCTCATATGATTCTCTCTTACTCAACTTTCCAAAGACTTCTTACAACCTGCCTTAAAACCTCTTGAACTTAACTTGCACATACATTTATTTTTTTTCTTTCTTCCAATAGTGATACAAAACAAAGCCCAAAGAACTGAACTGGTAAAGGCAGGACCCCTCTGAGGAAGAGGGTGGGGAGAGGAGCAAGGAAAACACAATTGATACAGGCTAGCCAAGGGAAAGCAGAAAGGTTGGACAGACTAAAACCTTGGCATTGTTGTCCTGTCATAAGCTATAAACTCTAGAAAAGCACAGACTGTTTTGTTTTGTTTTGTTTTTTCTCCAGTGTAGTTCCTAGTGGTGACCACAGTGCTTGGTACAACTAAGATGCATAAAACAATAGTTGGGAGAATGAATGTGGATAGTAAGCTTGACACATCCATAACAGATGCTCAAAACATCACAGCCATTATTACCAGTGCTAGCTCAGTCCCCCTGGCCACCAAGTTGAGGATTTTAGCTACAACTGTGTGATAAGCATAGATCTTCAGTATTTATTCAAGAAATTGTTCTGACTTCTCCTGTGCTCCAGCACAGTGAGGGATTAAGAAGGAAAAAAACCCCTCAAGAAGCGTACAGCTCATTGACAGAAAAATTTGTGCCAATGATTTCAATGCTATTCTTTTATCAAATATTTACTCAGCTCTGCCTCTATGTCAGTCACTCTATTAGATACCGGGGATACGCAGTAAACAAAATAGATGAAAATCAATGCTTTCATAGTGGCTACACTCCAGTAAACACATGCTACTACTGCTAACACACTCTTCTAAGAGCTTTCATGTATTACAATGTTCAATCTTCACAATAACCAGAGGTAGGTACTACTATCGTCCTTATTTTATAGATGAGAAAACTGAAGCACAAGGTCAAATGGAGGAATATGACATTAAGAACATACAAAAATCCAGGATAAGAAAGAATGCACTGGTTAGCTGAATAAGCGATCTTCTCAAAGAGTGCAACAATTGGACTAAGTGTCCTATAAGGACAATGTTTTGCATGTTTAAAGTGTGTTTACACACTTAGAAATATACGCTACTGTCAGACATAGTTGACGTCCTGCACCTCAAGCTGCTCCGAGGATAAGATGAAGCCCATGATAAAATAAACCATTTGGTGAATACCTTTAGAGTTTTATTAAAAAAAAAAAAAAATACACACATAGGGGCACCTGGCTGGCTCAGTTGGTAAAGCATGCGACTCCTGATTTCAGAGTTGCGAGTTCGAGCCCACGTTGGGCATACGACTTAATTTAAAATAATAGGTATGTGTGTGTGTGTGTATGTGTGTACGTGCATGCATATATATATATACTCACACACAGACGTAATATATAAATACATACATATATAATTACAGCACTTAAGTTAAAGGAATTATCGTCATTTTCCTGATTTTCTTTTACCACCTGAGTTTCTGTGGCCAGATCAGATTGGTCTGTTAGCCTGGGTCTCAGACATCTATACCTGAAGGTGGCCAGGGTTTTCTTCTGCACAGCTTTCCCCTCCCCATACAGGCAGAGGCTTTCCTCCTCCTGACTCAGGAAGGGGCTGCTTCAGCCTGAAGGCTGAAGAGAAGCACTTAGGGTGGCTGGTGGACAGTTCACCTAAGATCTGTTCTGACTCCCAACTCCAAACTTCATTATTTATTATTCTACACAATGTGTTCTCATCATCTGAACTTTTAGCCTTATTTCTGACAGGTTATTATTACCATTTCTATACCTTTTCTTGTCCTTGTTATTACTACTTTTATACCTTTCAAGAATACAGCTGTACCTAGAGGGATCGGCTTCTTGCAATGTCAGTAACAAGACTCTTAAGTGATAGGTGTAAAAACTGAAATTTGGGGGGTTCTCAGTTTTGTTGCATTCTTTTCCGTTGTATTCATAGTCTCTTAGTAAATGTTAAAAATGCATTCCCATAAGTAGTAATTAAGAGAAAAACAGCGAGATTTTAAATTAGACTTATCTTTGAAAGGTTAGTTTGTAAAACAGAGGTTAAAAAATGGTACATTTTAGCTTAGTTTTCAAAACTTTTTACCCACCAAAGTGTGTATCAATTTCTGCTTTTTTAAACTTTAAAATTTATAAAAGTAATCCACACAAAGAAACTGTAAACACTCTAGAAGACAGAGTAAAAGTGATTAAGTAAAAGTCTCCCTCCCCTTCCCTATAGTTTAACCATTGCTATACTTCCATACTTTTAGTAAAGAAATTGCTATTGTTTAGGGACTTTTCAACCTCAAAGCACCAAATAAAAAGCTTAACCAACAAACCTGAGGCCATCTTTACCCCCAGGCTGCTCTCCTTAAAGCACATGTAGCTCCAGAAGGCTGTGAGCCATCAGTTAGATCTCTGAGGAGTGCTCATTTGTTTTGCTCCCTGGATTAGGAATAACTTCTGGTAATATTTTTCATTTATTTTTGAAAAAAAGAGGAACCAGCAACTTTTTATCTCATTTACACAAGTCTCACCAGTATCCATAAGGACTTGAGGCAGCTGTTAAAACCAGAACACAGTCTCTAAAATAATCATCAACCAAAAAAACAGACTTAAGGTCTGGAAAACAGAAATAGGCATTCAAAATCAAGGCTGAGGAAAGTATAAACAAAAGTACACAGGCCTAAAGGGCCACAGGGCTGTAATTATTCTGTATACATCTCTAAGTACAAAGTTTATGGGGGAAGTTACACCCAATAGCAGAAGAAATGAAATCTCAGGTATTGTCCCAGTCAATGTTCATAAGCTACTATACAGTACAGCTATACATGTTTTACTTAAAACAAAAAAAAAAAAAGAAAGAAAGAAAAAAGAAACCTGTATAGTTTATACAAAAAGAAGTGGCTTTAAAAGACCTACTTAATTAGTTAGGGTTTAGGAAAGATGCATTCCCACAAAATCAGATTAAGCATAACTTGGGGCATGTTTTCCAGAGGGCATTTTTCAACATGTAGCAAATATGCTTTAAATTGTACCTACTCTTTCACCCACAACTCCGTTCTGGGCACTGAGCTTAAGGAAAACATCCCAGATTTGTGCAAAGCTTTACCTATAATGATGTTTACTGTGGTGTTTTAAGGGGACTGGATCAATAAATTGTTGACAAAGAACAGAGTGCTGTGGAGTCAGCAAGCCGATGATGCACGGGATACTGAAGACACAGAGATGGACTAAAAACTATCGGGAAGTGTGACAGTAAGAGTTAATAGTGTACTCTCTGGGTTGTGAGATCCAGATGACTTTTAACTTTCACTGTGAATAGTCACAGAAATTTTGGAAATTCTCTTGTATCAGAAAAAAACAGTTTTAAAAATCCTCTGAAATTAAAATCAACACACACACAAAATAAAATATGAAAGTGGTAAATGCTAAGAAGTAGGATTTGGGGGATTTGTTCTCAAGCATGTACAATCTAAGTGGGGCAAAAGACCCAAATTAAAACTGTCATTTCCTTCACAAAGTAGAAGTCTTGAAACCTCTTGATTTAACTGTAACTCACTGAAATTCTTTTTTAAAAACTAGTCTATTCGGGCGCCTGGGTGGCTCAGTGGGTTAAAGCCTCTGCCTTCGGCTCAGGTCATGATCCCAGGGTCCTGGGATCGAGCCCCGCATAGGGCTCTCTGCTCGGCGGGGAGCCTGCTTCCTCCTCTCTCTCTGCCTGCCTCTCCGCCTATTTGTGATCTCTGTCTGTCAAATAAATAAATAAAATCTTTAAAAAATAAAAAATAAAAAAAATAAAAAAATAAAAACTAGTCTATTCAAAGGGATAAAGAAGATATGGTCCATATATACAATGGAATATTAGGCCTCAATCAGAAAGGATGAATACGTGATTTTTGTATGAACATAGACGGGACTGGAGGAGATAATGCTGAGTGAACTAAGTCAAGCAGAGAGAGTCAATTATCATATGGTTTCATTTACTTGTGGAGCATAAGGAATAACATGGAAGACATTAGGAGAAGGAAAGAAAAAGTGAATTGGAGGAAATCGGAGAGGAAGATGAAACATGAGAGGCTGTGGACTCTGAGAAACAAGCTGAGGGTGCTGAAGGGGGGGTGTGGGGGGATGGGTGAGCCTGGTGGTGGGTATTAAGGAGGGCACGTATTGCATGGAGCACTGGGTGTGATGCATAAGCAGTGAATCCTGGAACAATGAAAAAATAAAATGAAATTTAAAAAAAGTCTATTGTGGGCGCCTGGGTGGCTCAGTGGGTTAAGCCGCTGCCTTCAGCTCAGGTCATGATCTCAGGGTCCTGGGATCGAGTCCCGCATCGGGCTCTCTGCTCAGCAAGAAGCCTGCTTCCTCCTCTTTCTCTCTCTCTGCCTGCCTCTCCATCTACTTGTGATCTCTCTCTGTCAAATAAATAAATAAAATCTTAAAAAAAAAAAAAAGTCTATTGTGCCTATAACATAAAGCAGGTACATTTTCAAGAAAAGTCATGCAAAAAGAAAGGGAAAGGTACTTTAATACTCAAATGAACAAGAAAATTCAATTAACCATAACTCTGCACCCCCCTCCCCCAGCATTCTAGTTTGTTAAAACCTGGCTCATCTATGCCCTCAAAACCCCTTGTGCAATAAAACCTTTTGATGTGTTCGACTATGACAGTTTTTTAGTCTATTAAACTTAAATTTATGTTTTATTCTATTGAGTACCACAGCTGTATGGCCTCTCTCAGACCCATGCTCCCTAGTTCTAGGTTCTACTTTCTGACAGGAAGTATCCCCTAAGGAGTTGGGCTCCCTGCTGCGGCTGCAGACATCCAACCTGCAAACCTGGGGAAAACAGTGTTGTTTTGAATTTTAAAATTTTATTTGCATACACCCACCAGGGTGGCCAAAATTAAAAGGAAAAAAAAAAATATCAACTGTTGCCAAGGACGAGCTACTGAACTCTGGTACAACCACTTTGGAAAACTGCTTGGCAGTTTCTGCCAAAGCTAAATACTCAAATACTTTATAACCCAGTAACTCCACTCCTGTGTATATACTCAAGAGAAATGAGGGTCTATACCCACCAGACATGGACTAGAGTGTTCACAGCTGCACTATTCACAGTATCCTGGAGTAGTCTGAAAACAATCAAGAGAACAGATAAATCATGATGTACTTGCACAGTGCAACACTGCACAGTAGTAACAAGGAGTTACAATTACTCTGACAGGGACATGTCTTACAAACACGCTGGGTGAAAGATGGCACATGAAATGGGCCCAACTAATCAGTGCTTAGAAGTTAAGGAGAGTAGTTATCTTGGAGGTAACACAGTGACTGGAAGGGGGCACAAAAGGGACTTCAGGGAGGCTGGTCGTGGCCTGCATCTTGATCTGTGTGCTAGTTATACACACATGTTCAGTTTGTTGATGATTTTGTGAGCTACATATATCAAAGCACACTTTTCAACATGTTTATTATAGTCCAATAAAAAGTTTAAGAAATATATTTGCAAATGTCAATAAGTAAGTTCAATTAATATTTGTGTAGTTTTTATAATAATTTTTACTTTCGAACTGCAGAATAAATAACTGTGTGGAATGCTGATAAAAACAAAAGTCCAATTTGTTGAAATTCCATGCACATTAGGATTCCCCTGCAGGTCTGCCTTTGGCTCATTACAACAGAAGTGCCAGGCAAGAATTAATGCCTAATACTGGAATAATGTCACCAATGTAAACTCAAAGGCAACCTGGTGTCACCCAGCCAAGTGGTGCCAGCTTCCCAAGCTTCATCATAAAGGACACCACTCTGTCTACATACCAGTAATGGTATCATAGTTCTAAAACCTCTTTCCAATCAGGAAAAAATGTTATGACAAAAAGACAACCATTGTTTGTCTTTGTATTTTCATTCTACCAGACAAAAAGCTATAATACTGAGCTGTTCAGTTTAATAATTGATACTTGGCAACTCTTTCTGTTGCTACGTGGCACCTGATTCTTACTGTCCTTTTTTATAGTCATCATGGAACCAAGAGCAAGTGTCTGGGCTTCTGCAAATCCCATTTTGTCTTCCACATACCTGAAGAAAGTAGTATTATGGGAACAGATGAAGATATCAAACACTGTATATAGCTACAGCAATAAATACACAAGGCAACTGGAACCTTTGCAAGCTAGACCTTTATACCACAGTCCGCACTGGAAGCCATCCAGGCAGGGACATTTATTTCCATATCCCCAATTAAACCCAAGTCCAGAAAATTAAAAAAAAATAAAATAAAATAAACAAAACCTAGTACACATGCCGAGATGCTTGTCTGACTTGATAAAAGAACAAAAGTAACTCATTTTTTAATTAAACAAATTTTTGTTCAAAACAAAGATGATGAACAAAATGGCAGAAAATTCTGGTGATATTTTAGATCACCAAACTATGAAAAGGCCTTTGATTTGTGCATTTGTTGACCACTAGAAACTAAACTACTGTACAAAAAGGAGATGAATGGAGGCTGGCAGGGTAAAAGGCATGTGGACACTGCTCCCTCCTAGACTTTTGGGTGTCAGTTTCTCCACAGTAAACAAAATCCACATCTACCTTGAGGGTTGGTCTATACTTAGAATGAAACAAATGCTCTATGGAAAGTGTCAAGGGAGGTGGGGGAGCCTAGCACAGGTATTCACTAAATAAATACATGTTCATATAATCAACAAACTCACACACCTACTACCTGCCAGTAACCATTCAGAATATAACAAAACCAAGCTCCTCTCCTTTGGGAGCTCACATTCTAGTTGGAGAGGATGAGAGATAAACAAGTCTGTTATACAGAATATCATAAGATACTAAACACTACGTGGGAAAGGTAAAGTCAGTGGGAATGAAAGATGGATGGCAATTTTAAAAAATTTTAAAGAGTTGTTTGAGCAGGTGACATTTAAACAAAGACTTACCTACCCCTTCCCCCCTTTTTAAGTGACTTTCTCCCCCTGCATTGCTGCTTATTTAGCAAGGGTAATGTAGGTACAGGATGGATGACATCATACCCATACCTCCTCAACTTCCTAAGACTTTGGCAATTCTAACTTCTAGGAAGTTAATTAAGGTTTTTTTTGTTTTTTTTTTTTTAACTTTACTTCTTCCTTGTACCACTAAAACATGTACTCATCGGAAAACCATGTGAAATCACAAGCAAGCACTAAGGGCAAATTATGAGCATACTATGTAGAGATGTAGACACCGGGATCTATCTTTGGCTGAACTCTAATTAGCAACAGTAACATTTACTTGACATTTTGGGGGTTATTATCATACCATTTTTTGTGAAGCCATAAAACATACGTCCTCCTGGGATTCAGCATGGATCTCCAGTAATCAATTGTCTAAGGACACATTCTAAAGAATTCAGCAAATGTGTAAATAAATACTGAAAGATATTTGATACTGCATTACAGAGAATTACACTAGTTTATAATTCCTCACTTTTACCAGAGAATTTATACTTTTATTTCAAAGTTGAATAAATTTGAGTATTCAAAAAAAAAATCTAAAATCCATACTAACAGGTCATTAAATCTCATTTCCAGGTGCTATCATCAACAAACCTGGTTAGGTTATGTTTCTATTAGTAAAACACTGTAGGTTATTAGGTAACATAAAGGAAATCTCCTTAAAAAAAAAAAAAACTAGATTAAGTCAGTTAAGCATCTAACTCTTGATTTATGCTTAGGTCATGATCTCAGGGTCATGAGATTGAGCCCCTCATCCAGGCTCCATGCTAGGCATGGAGCCTGCTTAAGATTTTCTCTCTCCCTCACCCCCTCTACCCTCCTCCCTCCCTCTCTCAAAATAAAATGAAATAAACAAATTAAATAAAATAACTAGAGTCATCACACTGCAAGAATTTTACCATATTAAGCTTAAATTGTTTTCAGCTTTAGTTGTCAGGGGGTAGGGTAGGGAAGAACTCAACGAAGAGGTGGTGAAGGTGTTCAGGCTTTCAATCAGACCTGTGAATGTAAAATTTCACTATGCATTTCCATCATAGCCAATGCATGAGCCAGCACTGTTCTCTTCATAGATTATATATAAACTTTCTGTCTGGAGCTATAAATTCTTTTACCACCATTCAACATAAAAAACACAATCCCAAAACATTAAAGAAAAAATGGTGATTAAAGTCACAATCAACAAACACTCGTGAGCTTTTAATATGTTTTAAGACACCTGGGGACGGAAAGTAGTCAGTAACTAGTCTCTGATGTTCACTTTAACTTTGCAAAATATGAAAATGATTTACACTGCCTAATGTCTATAAATATGTATAACCCAAACTTGAAATCTGCGCTTTTGCATCCTGCCCCAGTTCTTTGGGGTTGGCACTCGTGGCACTATAATTCACTTGAGTACAGCCCCTCCACTGAGTCATTGCTAAAAGTAAAACGAAGAAGTGGGAGAAAAAGCAAAGAGCTACTTCAGAGCATCTGATTGCTTGTCTCAAACTGATCTACTAAACCAGATTGGAAAGATATACGTTCCTGTCTTCTTGGAGGCAACTTAGGTGTTCACATGTTTTTGTGCCCCACTAGATACTAAGGCTGCCTGAAATCTGCGATGATCTGCATTCCTCAATTACATACATAGTTTTTCCTTAACTGACAGTCATCAGAGTAGCTCCAATTCCCCAAATCTAAGAGAGTCTTACTTACACACTGTCAACACCTCACACCGCCTGCCGCACTATCTTCAGGATTATTGAAATATTAACAATCAACAATTTCTAGGATTTCTAAAAATTGCTCTCTATCAAGACAACACAGTTACTCACTGAGACCAAAAATGCTGTGTTAAATGCGTTTACCACATCTATCCAAAGGGTGTAATTCACGTTACCTATTTGTGTATCCAGATGAAGGGAATCAATTATTTTGAACCCAAAGGATACATTATGAATATATTTTCATGCTCTTCTTTATTCTTATCCTACAACAGTCCATAAACCCCTCTGATTTCAGGAATTCACTCTAGAAACCCAATTTCAGGGTTAAAAAAAAAAATCTAGGGGCGCCTGGGTGGCTCAGTGGTTTAAGCCTCTGCCTTCAGCTCAGGTCATGATGTCGGGGTTCTGGGATCGAGTCCCGCGTCGGGCTCTCTGCTCAGCGGGGAGCCTGCTTCCTCCTCTCTCTCTCTGCCTGCCTCTCTGCCTACTTGTGATTTCTCTGTCAAATAAATAAAATCTTAAAAAAAAAAAATCTATACAAGTGACCAAACTGTTGGCTTTAAAAATTGCTACAAATGAATTGGGAGAACTTGTGCCCAATGAGCCTAAGCCGGATTAAAACAAAAGTTGTTGTAGTTTGTGAATAGCCAATGATTAAGAAGCACGTATCTTATTTCAACTGGAACGCATTTACAAGTACTTAAACTTACTAAACTGGCCACTATCCTAAATCTGTGTCTGTTACTGGAAAACCGCCTTCGCGAGAAACCCAAGTTAAGGGAATGACCGTCAAAGCTTTCCTGCAGGTTAGGTCCATTTTACTGGGACTTTGCGGAGCAGTCGGTGTGTCCAGGCCGAGGGGCTCGGAGCGCCGCACGCGGTAGGGTCCCCGAGGGTGACAGCAGAGACCCGCAGCCCGCGGAGCCCCCCAGAGGCGCCCCTGGCGCGGCGCTCGCCCCCGACCCCGCACGCAGGAACTAGGCGCTGCTCGCGCTCGGGGAGAGCTCGGGCACAGAGGCCACACCTGCGCGTCTCCGACTTCGAGGGGCAGCCGACGGGAGGACGCGGCCCCCAGGGAGGGGACAGACCCCAACCCACCCCACCCTTTCTCCGACGCCCTCCTGACACGTTGGGCTGTGAAATGTATGGCTAGCAAGGCAGCTCCAGCGCTGGGAGGGGAACGGGGGAGGGTGTTCCGTGTTAAGTCCGCACCTCGCCCCGACCCTCCCCCGGCGACGACCGCGAGCCGCGGTGCGGCCTCCCCGCTTCCGCAGCCCCAAACTCCGACCCCCGCCCATGGGTTTCGGGCCTCCCCGCACCCCCAGCCGCGCCGCGCCCTCGGTCCCCGGGCCTCCCGCCCTCAAATCCCGAGGTCCCGGGCTCGCTTACCCGGTAGGTGCTCTCCGTGAGCGGGTTCACCTCCTCCGGCCCCCGTGACATGGCTGCAGCCGTCCGGCGGGCGAACGCTGGTGGACGCGGTAGAGTCTCGTGGCCGCCCGACTCTGGGCTGCGGGAGCGCCGGGGCGCCCATGATAGGCCGCGGATGAAGGGCTCTCGAAGGTCGGCTACTGCCACAGCCTTCGGCTTCCAAATGCTGGCGCGCTCCTCCGCCGCCAAAATTTCCAAACTTGTAGCGCAGCGGTCCCCGCAGCCACCACCCCTGAGGAACTGAGGAGACGCAGATGGATCCCGCTGGGGGTGGGGCGGCCCCGTGACGCGTGCGGGGCCCGGGGGCCGGGTAGGCGGACCCCCACCGGGCGGCCGAGTGGGAGGGGCCGAGAGGCCGGGGCGGGCCGGGAGGAGGGTAGCCGGGCCGAGTGGGCGGGGCGCCCCACCTGAGGCGCCCCAGGCCCGGCTGCTACCCCTTGCATTTTTGCTGCGGTGGAAGAGCTCCTGGTGACGATGCGACCCGGATCCCGCGAGGCATCAGTACCTCATGCTGGATGCTGTTCTACTTGGACAGAACCCGCACGGGGTGGGGGGGCGGTGGGTCCCCGAGACCCACGCTTTCCGCGGGCGCCCCTCCCTGCTGCCTTTTGGGGACTGCGGGAAGAGGGACTCATGTCCCACAGTTGTATCGATTTCCCTGTTTGACCCCCTGTCCTGCTCACCCCACTCGCTGACCTCAAAGATCTGTGGGATCCTTTGGCATGGTCTCCCATAGATGGAGAAAGGGGCTGCTGGGGCGCCTGGGTAGCTCAGTGGGTTGGGTCTCTGCCTTTGGCTTGGGTCATGATCTCAGGGTCCTGGGATCCAGCCCCCATCGGGCTCTTTGCTCGGCAGGGAGCCTGCTTCCCCCTCTCTCTCTGCCTGCCTCTCTGCCTGCTTGTGATCTCTGTC
>NW_019154108.1:28589447-28697301 GCF_002288905.1 Enhydra lutris kenyoni | reverse complement strand
AAATAAATAAATAAATAAATAAATAAATAAATAAATAAATAAATAAATAAAATCTTTAAAAAAAGAAAAAAAGAAAGAAAGAAAGAAAAGAAAGGGGCTGCCACCTGTAATTTTGGAAGCTCCCGATGTATTAGAAACTTAATAAATGCCAAGATCTGGTTGCAGAAACGGCTGTTCGTTTTTAAACTTTAAGAACGACCTTTAACTCGATGTAATATAGCTGTGCTATTCATGAGATGGTTACTAGGTTTAGAAAACCGTGGTGAGCTTAAGTGTTGTGGAGGTAACTCCTTTTCAGCGCTCGGTGTGTTCTGTCTCCACCCCAGCCCCAGCCCAAATCCCAAGGATCCAGAGCAGGTTTCTCCCAACAGGAACCATGGCTTACTACCTGAGACATCCTCCCAATAAGGAGGTCTAATCCTGGTTTTTAAAAGCTTCCATTTGGGTGCACTTGCATCTTTTATGAGATGTTAGGATATAAAGCTTCTAAACTGCTTTTGTGATAAAAGCTCAATTGGAAATGCACACAAAGAAGATGCTGCGCGGCCCAGAACGGGATGCGAAGAGAATGAGATGTGGCTGGACTTAGAACAGAAACAACCACTTGGACTTTGGGACAATGTTACCAGGTTTTGCAAGTTGTAAAACATCATGCTTGGGAACCAAAAGATTATATGTTCTTGGGTGTTGGGGGAAATAATACATCAGCCTAGGTTTCAGGCAGCGGAAGCAGATGTCTCCTTCCTTAACAGATTTCTAGCATTTGACTCCTAAGATTTGCCAAGTGGGTTTCATTTGCCATATTGAGATGAACTTATGACCTTATAATTACCACCAATATGTATTAGGCTCTTCGAGTATGTCTGCTGGTTTTCATTTAAGCTTGAAAATCCTTGCCTTAGGGCGCCTGGGTGGCTCAGTTGGTTAAGCAACTCTCTCTCTCTCTCTCTCAATCAAATAACTAAATAAAATTTTTTAAAAAGGGGGCGCTGGGTGGCTCAGTGGGTTAAGCCTCTGCCTTGCAGGTCATGGTCTCAGGGTCCTGGGATCGAGTCCCGCATTGGGCTCTCTGCTCAGCAGGGAACCTGCTTCCTCCTTTCTCTCTGCCTGCCTCTCTGCCTACTTGTGATCTCTGTCAAATAAATAAACAAATTTATTTGTTTTGGGGAAAAAAAAAACCAACTAACCTAAAAAAAAAAGAAAGAAAAGAAAATCCCTGCCTTAACTTTGCAGGTCACCTTTTGTCATAGCACTCACCTTTGTGCCTTCTGATGAATGGGTCATTTTACTCACTGCTGCAAGTCAGGCAACCGAGGAGCTAGAAAGAGAGCAGAGACTTCACCTTTATTTAAAAAAATTTTTTTTTAATTTTTTCATTAACATATAGTGTATTATTAGCCCCGGGGTACAGGTCTGTGAATCGCCAGGTTTACACACTTCACAGCACTCACCATAGCACATACCCTCCCCAATGTCCTTAACCCAAACACCCTCTCCCTCCCCCCTCCCCCCAGCAACACTCAGTTTGTTTTGTGAGATTAAGAGTCTCTTATGGTTTATCTCCCTCCCGATCCCATCTTGTTTCATTTATTGCCTTCCTACCCCCCCAAGCCCCCCACATTGCCTCTCAACTTCCTCATATCAGGGAGATCATATGATAGTTGTCTTTCTCTGACTGACTTATCTTGCTCAGAATAATACCTTCTAGTTCCATCCACATTGTCACAAATAGCAAGATTTCATTTCTTTTGATGGCTGCATAGTATTCCTATATATATATATATATATATATATATATATATACACCACATCTTTATCCATTCGTCTGTTGATAGACATCTAGGTTCTTTCCATAGTTTGGCTATTGTAGACATTGCTGCTATAAACATTCATGTGCACGTGCCCCTTCAGATCACTACATTTGTATCTCTAGGGTAAATACCCACGAGTGCGATTGCTGGGTCGTAGGGTAGCTCTATTTTCAACGTTTTGAGGAAACCCCATGCTGTTTTCCAGAGTGGTTGCACCAGTTTGCATTCCCACCAACAGTGTAGGAGGGCTCCCCTTTCTCCGAATCCTCGCCAGCATCTGTCATTTCCTGACTTGTTAATTTTGGCCATTCTGACTGGTGTGAGGTGGTATCTCATTGTGCTTTGGTTTGTATTTCCCTGATGCCGAGTGATGTGAGGCACTTTTTCATGTGTCTGTTGGCCATCTGGATGTCTTCTTTGCAGAAATGTCTGTTCATATCCTCTACCCATTTCTTGATTGGATTATTTGTTTTTTGGGTGTTGAGTTTGATAGTTCTTTATAGATTTTGGATACTAGCCCTTAATCTGATATGTCATTTGCAAATATCTTCTCCCATTCTGTCAGTTGTCTTTTGGTTTTGTTGACTGTTTTTTGCTGTGCAGAAGCTTTTGATCTTGATGAAGACCCAATAGTTCATTTTTGCCCTTGCTTTCCCTGCCTTTGGTGATGTTCCTAGGAAGAAGTTGCTGCAGCTGAAGTCAAAGAGGTTGCTGCCTGGTTCTCCTCAAGGATTTTGATGGATTCCTTTCTCACATTGAGGTCCTTCATCCATTTTGAGTCTATTTTCATGTGTGGTGTAAGGAAATGGTCCAGTTTCATTTTTCTGCATGTGGCTGTCCAATTTTCCCAACACCATTTGTTGAAGAGACTGTCTTTTTTCCATTAGACATTCTTTTCTGCTTTGTCGAAGATTAGTTGACCATAGAGTTGAGGGTCTATTTCTGGGCTCTCTGTTCTGCTCCAGCGATCTATGTGTCTGTTTTTGTGCCAGTACCATACTGTCTTGATGATGACAGCTTTGTAATAGAGCTTGAAGTCCGGAATTGTGATGCCACCAACTCTGGCCTTCTTTTTCAACATTCCTCTGACTATTCAGGGTCTTTTCTGGTTCCATATAAATTTTAGGATTATTTGTTCCATTTCTTTGAAAAAAATGGATGGGATTTTGATAGGGGTTGCATTAACTGTGTGTAGATTGCTTTAGGTAGCATAGACATTTTCACAATATTTGTTCTTCCAATCCATGAGCATGGAACACTTTTCCATTTCTTTGTGTCTTCCTCAATCTCTTTCATGAGTACTTTATAGTTTTCTGAGTATAGATTCTTTGCCTCTTTGGTTAGTTTTATTCCTAGGTATCTTATGGTTGTGGGAGCAATTGTAAATGGGATTGACTCCTTAATTTCTCTTTCTTCTGTCTTATTGTTGATGTATAGAAATGCAACTGACTTCTGAGCATTGATTTTATATCCTGACATTTTACTGAATTCCTGTACAAGTTCTAACAGATGTGGAGTGGAGTCTTTTGGGTTTTCCAATAAAGTATCATATCATCTGCAAAGAGTGATAGTTTGACTTCTTCTTTGCTGATTTGGATGTCTTTAATTTCTTTTTGTTGTCTGATGGCTGAGGCTAGGACTTCTAGTACTATGTTGAATAGCAGTGGTGATAATAGACATCCCTGCCATGTTCCTGACCTTAGCAGAAAAGCTCTCAGTTTTTCTTCATTGAGAATGATATTTGCTGTGGTTTTTTCATAGATGGCTTTGAGGTATGTACCCTCTATCCCTACACTTTGAAGAGTTTTGATCAAGAAAGGATGCTGTACTTTGTCAAATGTTTTTTCAGCATCTATTGAGAGTATCATATGGTTCTTGTTCTTTCTTTTATTAATGTATTGTATCACATTGATTGATTTGCAGATGTTGAACCAAACTTGCAGCCCTGGAATAAATCCCACTTTGTCATGGTGAATAATCCTTTTAATGTACTGTTGGATCTTATTGGCTAGCATTTTGGTGAGAATTTTTGCATCCATGTTCATCAAGGATATTGATCTGTAATTCTCTCTTTTTTAAAAAAATTTTTGTTTTAAGTTTTTTTTTTTTTAATTTATTCACTTGACAGACAGAGACCACAAGCAGGCAGAGAGGCAGGCAGAGAGAGAGAGAGAGAGAGAAGCAGGCTCCCCGCCGAGTAGAGAGCCAATGTGGGGCTCGATCCCAGGCCCCTAGGATCACAACCCGAGCTGAAGGCAGAGGTTTTAACCCACTGAGCCACCCAGGCTCCCCTGTAATTCTCTTTTTTTTTTTTTTTTTTTTTTTTTTTATTTGTCAGAGAGAGAGAGCACGAGCACAGGCAGACAGAGTGGCAGGCAGGGAGAGAGAGAGAGAAGCAGGCTCCCTGCCAAGCAAGGAGCCCGATGTGGGACTCGATCCCAGGACACTGGGATCATGACCTGAGCCGAAGGCAGCCGCCCAACCAACTGAGCCACCCAGGCGTCCCTGTAATTCTCTTTTTTGACGGGATCTTTGGTTTGGGGATCAAGGTAATGCTAGCTTCATAAAATGTGTTTGGAAGTTTCCCTTCCATTTCTATTTTTTGGAACAGTTTCAGGAGAATAGGAATTAATTCTTCATTAAATGTTAGGTAGAATTCCCCTGGTAAGCCGTCTGACCCTGGGCTCTTGTTTGTTGGGAGATTTTTGATGACTGCTTCAATCTCCTCACTGGTTATAGGTCTGTTCAGGTTTTCTATTTCTTCCTGGTTCACTTTTGGTAGTTTATATGTCTCTAGGAATGCATCCACTTCTTCCAGATTGTCAAATTTGCTGGCGTATAGTTGCTCATAATATGTTCTTATAATTATTTGTATTTTTTTGGTGTTGGTTGTAATCTCTCCTCTCTCATTCATGATTTTATTTATTTGGGTCCTTTCTCTTTTCTTTTGGATAAGTCTGGCCAGGGGTTTATCTGTCTTATTAATTCTTTCAAAGAACCAGCTCTTAGTTTCGTTGATTTTTTCTATTGGGTTTTGGTTGTTTGTTTGTTTGTTTGTTTTTTTGGTTTCTATTTCATTGATTTCTGCTCTGACTTTTTATTATTTTTTTATTATTATTTCTCTTTTCCTGCTGGGTTTAGGCTTTCTTTGCTATTCTTTCTCCAGCTCCTTTAGGTATAGGGTTAGGTTGTGTATTTGAGACCTTTCTTGTTTCTTGAGAAAGGCTTGTACTGCTATATATTTTCCTCTCAGGACTGCCTTTGCTGTGTCCCATAGATTTTGAACCACTGTGTTTTCATTATCATTTGTTTCCATGAATTTTCTCAATTCTTCTTAAATTTCCTGGTTGACCCATTCATTCTTTAGAGAGATGGTCTTTAGCCTCCATGTATTTGGGTTCTTTCCAAATTCCCTCTTGTGATTGAGTTCTAGCTTCAGAGCATTGTGGTCTGAAAATATGCAGGGAATGATCCCAATCTTTTGATACTGGTTGAGACATGATTTGTGACCCAAGATGTGATCTATTCTGGAGAATGTTCCATGTGCACTAGAGAAGAATGTGTATTCTGTTGCTTTGGGATGGAATGTTCTGAATATATCTGTGATGGCCATCTGGTCCAGTGTGTCATTTAAGGGCCTTATTTCCTTGTTGATCTTTTGCTTGGATATCTGTCCATTTCAGTGGGGCGGGGTGTTAAAGTCCCCTAATATTATCATATTATTGTCAATATGTTTCTTTGATTTTGTTATTAATTGGTTTATATAGTTAGCTGCTCTCATGTTAGGGCATAGATATTTAAAATTGTTAGATCTTGTTGGACAGACCCTTTGAGTATGATGTTGTGTCCTTCCGCATCTCCTGTTAGAGTCTTTGGCTTAAAATCTAATTGATCTAAGGATTGCCACCCCAGCTTTCTTTGGATGTCCATTAGCATGGTAAATTATTTTCCACCCCCTCACTTTAAATCTGGAGGTGTCTTTGGGTCTAAAATGAGTTTCTTGTAGACAGCATATTGATGGGTTTTGCTTTTTTTATCCATTCTGATACACTGTGTCTTTTGATTGGGGGCATTTAGCCCATTTACATTCAGGGTAACTATTGAGAGATAGGAATTTAGTTCCATTGTATTGCCTGGAAGGTGACTGTTAATGTATATTGTCTCTGTTCCTTTCTGGTCTACTACTTTTAGGCTCTCTCTTTGCTTAGAGGACCCCTTTCAATATTTCCTGTAGAGCTGGTTTGGTGTTTACAAATTCTTTTAGTTTTTGTTTGTCCTGGAAGCTTTTTATCTCTCCTTCTATTTTAAAGGACAGCCTGGCTGGATATAGTATTCTTGGCTGTATGTGTTTTTCTCATTTAGTGCTCTGAATATATCATGCCAGTTCTTTCTGGCCTGCCAGGTCTCTGTGGATAGGTCTGCTGCCAATCTAATATTTTTACCATTGTATGTTACAGACTTCTTGTCCCAAGCTGCTTTCAGGATTTTCTCTTCATCACTAAGACTTGTAAGTTTTACTATTAGGTGACGGGGTGTGGACCTATTCTTATTAATTTTGAGGGGAATTCTCTGCACCTCCTGGATTTTGATGCTTGTTCCCTTTGCCATATTAGGGAAATTCTCTACAATAATTCCCTCCAATATACCTTCTGCTCCCCTCTCTCTTTCTTCTTCTTCTGGAATCCCAATTATTCTAATGTTGTTTTGTCTTATGGTATCACTTATCTCTTGAATTCTCCCCTCATGGTCCAGTAGCTGTTTGTCTCTCTTTTGCTCAGCTTCTTTATTCTCTGTCATTTGGTCTTCTATATCACTAATTCTCTCCTCTGCCTCATTTATCCTAGCAATAAGAGCCTCCATTTTTTATTGTACCTCATTAATAGCTTTTTTGATTTCAGCTTGGTTAGATTTTAGTTCTTTTATTTCTCCAGAAAGGGCTTTTATTTCTCCAGACAGGTTTTCTCTAATATCTCCCATGCCTTTTTTGAGCCCAGCTAGCACCTTGAGAATCGTCATTCTGAACTCTAGATCTGGATATTACCAATGTCCATATTGATTAGGTCCCTGGCCTTCAGTACTGCCTCTTGTTCTTTTGTTTTTTTGTAGTGTGTTTTTCCCCCTTTTCATTTTATCCAGATAAGAATATATGAAGGAGAGAATAAAATACTAAAGGGGTGGCAAAGACCCCAGGAAAATGTGCATTACCCAAATCAGAGAGACCCCAAACCATGGGGGGAAGGGAAGGGGTAAAAATAAGTTAAAAAAAAATTAAAGGGGCACCTGGGTGGCTCAGTGGGTTAAGCCTCTGCCTTCGGCTTGGGTCATGGTCTCAGAGTCCTGGAATTGAGCCCTGCATTGGGCTCTCTGCTCAGCAGGGAGCCTGCTTCTCTCTCTCTCTGCCTACTTGTGATCTCTGTCTGTCAAATAAATAAATAATAAAATCTTTTTTAAAAAAAGAAAGAAAAAAAGAAAAAATATATATATATTAGACTGGTGAGTAGAACAGAGCCACCCACTTAATTTTGGGTGTATTATGGTCTCTTAGAAGAAACTACCTCCCAAAACTTTAAAGAAAGAAAAACTTTTGGGGCGCCTGGGTGGCTCAGTGGGTTAAAGCCTCTGCCTTTGGCTCAGGTCACGATCCCAGGGTCCTGGGATCAAGCCCTGCATTGGGCTCTATGCTCAGCGGGGAGCCTGCTTCCTCCTCTCTCTCTCTCTGCCTGCCTCTCTGCCTACTTGTGATCTCTGTCAAATAAATAAATAAAATCTTTAAAAAAAAAAGAAAGAAAAACTTTTATACACACACACATATATACATATCTATATGTATATATACAAAAATAAGGGTAAACACGATGAAGGGATGGAATATGACTATAAAGATGAAAAAATTTTTTAAAAATTCTAAAAAGGAGTTGATAAGATAAGTTGGTTAGGAAAAGAAAGAAAAAGAAAGTGGAGAGAATTTGCTCAGACTGGAGACTAGAACAAAGCCCTGTGCTAGATTTAGGGTATATTTTGATCTATTAGAAGAAGTTATATCCCAAAACTTTTTTTTAAATTTTTTTTAAAGATTTCATTTATTTATTTGACAGAGAGCACAAGTAGACAGAAAGGCAGGCAGAGAGAGAGGAAGGGAAGCAGACTCCCTGCTGAGCAGAGAGCCCGATGCGGGGCTTGATCCCAGGAGCCTAGGATCATGACCTGAGCCAAAGGCAGAGGCTTTAACCCATTGAGCCACCCAGGCGCCCCCCGACTCAAAACTTTTTAGAAGAAAAAATCCTATGTGTATACAAAAAATAAAGTTAGAGACAATGGGGATGACTGGGTGGCTCAGTCGGTTAAGCAGCTGCCTTCAGCTCAAGTCACGATCCCAGCGTCCTGGGATCAAGTCCCACATCAGGCTCCTTGCTTGGCAGGGAGCCTGCTTCTTCCTCTGCCTCTGCCTGCCACTCTGCTTGCCTGTGCTTGCTCTCTCTCTGACAAATAAATTAATAAATAAATAAATCTTTAAAAAAAAGTTAGATAAAATGAAGGATAAAATATGACTATAATAATGAAGTTCAAAAAGATTTTTTTAATGAAAGGTATTGTTAAGATAAACTAGTTTAAAAACATTAAAAGGGGAAAGAGTAAAAGTTAAAAAAATTAGAATAAGAAAAAATAAAATAAAATTAATTAATTAACTTTGCAAGACTAAAGAATTATGGGGAGAAAGCCATGAATTCCATGCTTTGCCTTCTCCTCCTCTGGAATTCCAATGTTCTCCTTGATAAATGAACTTGGTGTTGGCTGAATTTCTTGCTGATCTTCTGGGGGAGGGGCCTGTTGTAGTGATTCTCAAATGTCTTTGCCCAAAGCAGAATTGCAACACCCTTGCTAGGGGCCAGGCTAAGTAATCTGCTTGGGTTTGCTCTTGGGAGCTTTTATTTTATTTTATTTTATTTTATTTTAAAGATTTTATTTATTTATTTGACAGAGAGAGATCACAAGTAAGCAGAGAGGCAGGCAGAGAGAGAGAGAGAGGGAAGCAGGCTCCCTGCTGAGCAGAGAGCCTGATGCGGGACTTGATCCCAGGACCCTGAGATCATGACACAAGCCGAAGGCAGCGGCTCAACCCACTGAGCCACCCAGGTACCCCTCTTGGAAGCTTTTATTCCCTGAACGTGTTCCATAGAGCTCTGGAGAATGGGAATGAAAATGGCAGCTTCCCAATATCTGGCCCAGAGGAGCTGAGAGCTCTGGGTCCCACTCCTCAGTGCACCCTCAGAGAAAAGTGCTCAATCACTCCCATCTCCCTGTCCTCCAGCCGCACTCCGAGCTCACCCAGCCTGTGACCAAGTGTCTCTGTCTCTGGCACACAGCTCTGCCTGGTGTCTCAAAACCCAGCAGATCCCTGCCACTCCAATCTGTGCATTGTCCTTTGAAACACACATACAAAATTGAATTTTGCATACTATTTATCTATTTTTTTTTTCTGTTGTTCCTTCTGATTTTGGTGTCATAAGAAATCTTGCCCAACCGGAGGTCACAAAGATTTACCACCATGTGTTCATCTAAGAGTACTATAGTTTAAGCTCTTATATTTAGATCTACATTTCATTTTGAGTAAATTTTTGGATCTAGCATAAGAAAGGGTTCCAACCTCATCCTGCAGCTTGTGGCTATCCAATTGCCCCAACACTATTTGTTGAGAAGATCATTATTTCCCTCATTTGAATTGTCTTGGCGCCCTTGTCAAAAATCAATTGACTGGGACACCTGGGTGGCTTAGTTGGTTAAGCGGCTCAGGTCATGATCCCAGGGTCCTGGGATCGAGCCCCACATCAGGCTTCCTGATCAGAATCTGCCTCTCTCTCTCCCTCTGCCTGCTTCTCTGCTTACTTGTGCTCTCTCTCTATCTCTCTGTCAGATAAATAAATAAAATCTTTTAAAAGAAAAGTTAACACTAAATGTAAGGATTTGTCTCTGGACTTTCCATCCTATTCAATTGATTGATATGTCTGTCCTACCACTGAACTGTTATACATACTGCCTTGATTACCGTAGTTTTGTAGTAAATTTTGAAACTGGGAAGTGTGAGTCCTTTGACTTTTTCAAGATTGTTTTTGGCTATTGCTGGTACCTTGTATCTCCATATCAATTTTAGGATTTGCTTATTAATTTATGCAGGAAAAGCATCTGGGATTTTGATGAAGGTTTTGTTGAATCTGTAGATCAATTTGGGAAGTATTACTGTCTTTTTTTTAAATTTTTTTTGTCTTTAAAGATTTTTTATTTATTTATTTATTTGGCAGACAGAGATCACAAGCAGACAGAGAGGCAGGCAGAGAGAGAGAGAGGAGGAAGCAGACTCCCTGGTAAGCAGAGAGCCCGATGCGGGGCTCGATCCCAGGACCCTGGGATCACGACCCGAGCCGAAGGCAGAGGCTTTAACCCACTGAGCCACCCAGGTGCCCCGGAAGTATTACTGTCTTAACAGTGTTAGCTCTTCTGATTCATGAACATGAAATGTCCTCCCATTTATCTAGGTCTTACATTTCTTCAAGCAATGTTTTGTAGTTTTCAAAGTGTAAGTTTTACACTTCCTTTTAAGAAAGATTTTATTTATTTATTTATTTATTTATCTGAGAGAGAGAGAGAGAGAGCACTCAAGGAGGGAGGGGGGCAGAGGGAGAGAATCTCTGGCAGACTCCCTGCCTAGCACAGAGCCCAACATGGGGCTCCATCTCATGACACTGAGATCATGACCTGAGCTGAAATGAAGAGTCAGACACTTAACTGACTGAGCCACCAGGCACTCCTACAGTTCTTTTTTTTTTTTAATTTATTCCTAAGTATTTTTGATCCTTTTGTAAACTGAACTGTGTTCTTATTTTCATTTTCCAATTGTCCATTGAGAGTATACAGAAATATAATTGATATATTTCTATATATATTTATAAATGTATATTTATGAAATATGATATATTTCTCTATATATAATTTAATATAGATAAATAATATATTTCTATATATATGTAACATTTCTATATAGGTAGATAGATAGGTAGATATAACCTAACCATCAGATTGAGGAAATTCCCTTCTATTCCTAGTTTGTCAAGTGTTGTTATCATGAAAATGTTAGACTTTTGTCAAATGCTTTTTCTGTGTCTATTGAGATGATCATGGGTTTTTTCATCCTTTGTTCTGTTGATTTGGTGTATTACAATGATTGAACTTCTGTATTTTGAATCAACCTTGCATTCCTGTGATAAATTCTACTTAGTCATGGTGTATAAGCCTTTTTATTACTGGTGGATTCAGTTTGCTAGTATTTTGTTGATGACTCTCACATCTATATCATAACGAACTTTGATGTGTTGTATTCTTGTAGTATCTTTGACTGGTTTTGATTACTGGGCAAAATCTGACCCTATAGAACAAACTGGGACGTGTTCCCACATCTTCTGTTTTTGGAAGAGTTTATGAAGAATTGGTATTTATTTTTCTTTAACTGTATAGTAATATTCACCAGGGAGGCCAACTAGGTCTGAACTTTATTTTGTGGGAAGTTTCAAAATTGCTAATCTAATCCCTTTTTATAGGATCTTCCAGTTTCTTTTTTGAATGTTATTTCATTATGGTTTTTATTCCTTCATCTGTGTAATCATTTAAAATATTGTTTTATAGTCTCTCCCAGATAGTTCTGTGTAGTTTCTGTTTACTGATTTTCTTTTGTCTGGTTTGGTTATTTATCATTTCATCTAGCCACGATTGTGTTTACTAATTCTCTATCATGGTAAATCACAACATTTCCTTATCTGTTTTGGGAATTTGTTGTTGTTGTTTAAGGTTTATTGAAGATATCACAGCACAGCAGGAAGATTCAAATGATTCTCCATGGTATTTTGCAATTCATCCCAGCTGTAGACAGCATGACCTGCGGGTTGCCAGACTGTCCAAATCCAAGAGTTTCAACATTTCCTTAGTGTCAGAATCAACTTCAGTGATTTCCTGATCCAGGATGGAGACCTCAGCAACATTATCATCTTTCCTTTCTCTCTCCTTCTGCTGCAGATTGATGGAGATATCACTCACTGGGCCCCTCTCACTCCACTTTGTCAGATGTGTGGCATAGCCTGTGATCTTGCTTCAGAAATTCTTGCTGGGAATAATGGCAATCTCCTCACACACCTGGTTGTTGGTGTGGGAGTCATTGTCTAGGTACATGTAATATTTCTCAGTGGTGACCCAGGCTGCCTTTTTCATGGTTTTGGTGTGAATGGAGCCCATGTTGGTGGCTCTGGTAATTATCACGAGGTCATCTTTAGTGGTGATCCACTTTGTCTACAAAACCCTCACGTGGTCTGGGTTATAAAGTGTTCCTCCAGACAAGCTTTACATCTGTTTCTGCCAGGCACTCCAAAAAGATCACCAAGGGTGGGGCACCTGGGTGGCTCAGTTGGTTAAGCATCTGACTCTTGATCTCAGGACAGGTCTTGATCCTGGGGCCCTGAGTTCAGACCGCACATTGGGCTCCACACGAGGTGGAGAGCTTACTTTAAAAAAAAAAAAAAAAAAAAAAGATTACCAAGGAAGAGTATAAAATTCAGACTTTGCTCCTGCCCCATGTCACAGGCTTGGTAGGTTAATTTCTCTTAGGATGGTTTTTTTTTTCTACTAAACACCTCAGTGAAGCCAAATTCCTCTGTCCCCCTACCCAAAAGTACTTTCTAGTGCCCCCTAACTGGCATGCAGTCTCCTAGGGTCTCACCAGTGTGAATAGGTCTTAGTGTCTACTCTCCATCTTGTACAGGTCACAAGTCCTTATACAAGCAGGACTTAAAACATGAAAACTCTGACCATTGGGGCGCATCTCCAGCTCCAACACTCCAAACCCCACACCCAATGGCTGCCATATCCTCTGTCCCAGGGGCTTGATTTGCTTCCCTTTGTGTTATTGATGTTTGGTGTTTCCTTTATTTTCCCCCCAAACTCAGCTGCGTGTTAAAATATTTTTGTTACATTTTATATGTAATTTTGAATATTTATAATTGGGTGAAAGGGACTTTGTAGCCACTTGTAGCTACATCCATGTAGCTGCTTATGGAGCGATAAGCACAGGGCTAGGAGACAGAGGATCACGTTCCAGTTTGCCTCTATCAGTATGGAGGATTAGGCGCGGCATTTTCCACTTCTTGGTCTCAGCCTGTTCACCTCCAGAATAGGGTGGTTGATCTTCAGGTTACTGTCAGTTCTAAAATTGTCTGATTTTTTTTTTCAAACTTCTGTCCACAGCGCTTACTCTGAAGTCTTATTCTCTAGGCACAGATTGGCTTCTGTGAGGAGAGGCTGTTTGCCAGAGGCCAAGATAACCTGAACAGTCTTTACTTTTCCAAGAGCAGAAAGGGAGAAACACTTGTCTGTTGTCCTGAAAATCCCTCAGTGATTTGGCTTCATGGGGGAAATGGCTGCATTTGTGGGAGTGGATAAGCCTGGCCTGCCTTCATTGTCCCTTTTATTTTTTTCCATGGGATAACATCAGCAGAGAAAATTCCAAACTTCCTTTTCCTAAGCAGCTTTGTTTTCTGTATTTAATGAATACCAAACATCAACCATGTCTGCAAATTTCCTCTTTGTAAGTAAGACTTAAATTCTTGCCCCATGTGCCCAATATTTCATCTCGATATGATAAGCGCAATACGTTCTGGAACAATTTTACCTTGAGTTGGGGTTTTTTTCTGGAAGGACAGACTTGGGGAAATACATTTTGAAGGGCTTTTATAGAAATCTATGGAGCCAGATAGACAATTCTCACACCCTTCCCTGTGGCAGCAGCAAAGCCAGAACACTGGATTGTCAAGTAATTCCCCAGAGTGAATAGCAGAGGGTGCTGAGAGGGTGGAATGTACTGGAATATTCTTTTCCACTATGACAATTTGTCTTTCAACACTTTAGTTCTCTTTCCGAGAGAGCAAAGGCCTGTCTCTGATGAACTTTTTCATCTGTACCTCCACCTTACTATGCACCCACGTTTGTGTCCACGGACCTGCCAGGTGCCACCTCACCAGATGGGCCCCTTCAAGCTTGGACCCAGGCATATCTAGTGAATTTGTTTCCAGAATAGCTCAGACCATCTGTTACCTTTCTAACATTGTCCCTCCACTCTGAGTCTGAGTTTTCATAGATCTAGGAGAGCAATAAATGAAGAGAGAAATGCAACCGTTTCACTAAAAGGGGAAGTAGTAGCCCCAAGGATCTTGAAATTCACCATAAAATGAAAATTTCTATTAGGCAAATGCGTGCAATTATAAATAATTGGGCAAAAACCTTGACTAGTAATTTATGTGTTCTTTAAAAATGTCCCTCACATTGACATTGACCAAGAAGCAAAAGAAGGCTGAAGAATCAATGGGAACTCTGCTGAGTCCAAAAGGCAGATTTTGCTATGTAAGCCAGTTTGTAATGTCCCATTAATCTGATCGCTATAAAACTTTAAGCATGTGTTTGGCTATGATGTCAGGCAGTACTCTGGGCCCAGAAGTAGAAGTCACAAATTCATGGTGGAAAGAGCATCACCGTTTTAATACTCTCAAAGGATGCACTCATCAATTAAAAGCATGCATTTATTATTTGCATTATTTGTTGTTTTTAGAGATCTTTAAAGTCTGCAGTCACTATAGCCTTGGTAAAGGAACAAGCAGGCATACGATGTCAGATACTCAATGTCCCTTTTCTGTTATAGGGTGTGGAGAGCAAGAAACTTGAATTTCTGGTCTCCCTTGCAATTAGAAGTGACAAAAGAGACACCATCCTCACCAAAGAGACAAAGTAAATAAAGTTCTGCTGAGAAGGTAAAGCAAAGTAGTTAGGGTTCGGACAATTGTTTGTTTAAACCCCACCCCCATAACTTCCTAAAAAGAAGATGGTCATGTCCATGCAAGAAGTGGCCGCCATCTTGCAAGCTCCAAGCACCAAGACTGATGCCAAAGAATTGAGAGGTGTATGGAAAGAGAGAGCGAATGGGACCCCAACCACGTGAGCACTGGAGTTTTCTGTTCTTTGCGGCAGAAAGCATTCCTAAGTGACATATATTTTAATTAAAATCTGGGAAAATTTGTGATTGTGTTTATGTCAACGTATACAAAACATGATGAACCTTCGAATGAAAAATCCAAAAAGTGAGAAAACACATTTTGAAACTTTTAAAACATTTAAATGTCTTCATTTCAGAGATGACCATATTTTACAGATAAAACGAAAAGATCTATGGATTGCCACATAAAAATGTGATTATGGAGAACCAGAGTGGGGAATGTTATTAAAATTGGGACTCTCCTAGAAAATCCTAGAAAATTGTCTGTTGAGTTTATATCCTTAAGCCACTTTTTAAAAGCACTTTTATTTTACTTTAATCAGAGAATTTAATTTTACACCCACTTTCCAAGAAATACGTTTCTGAATCATTTTTCAAAGTATGCAAATAAAAGTCTTGTAGAGATAAATCATCTACTTTGCTTTTGAGTCAGTCATTGTTCCCACAAAACAACAATGACAATATTCCCAGAGGACACAAAAATGAAAGTATTCATGCATTATTATTAGCTAAAAAAGATAATCCACCTCTTGGCCTATAATTGAGCTCATAAGTCTCGGAAGATTTCCCCTATATCAATGGCTTTCTTCCAAACATGAAAGGAGATGAGATTTTGGTGCAAAGTGTCATTGGAAGCTCCTTGGGGGGTAAAACATTTGCATCTTTGCTATGAAGCAGGCCCATTATCTGGGTGTCTGCATTTCCTCCTGTTCTGATTGAGCTAGCTGTTGGGTTCTTGAGTAGACTCAAGTGTAGACTCAATGCCTCTTCCTGTAGAAATAGCTGCTGGGAAAGAGGAGCCATATTTGTGCCTTGTGGTGTTCCCAGGCCCTTGGAAGCCTGACCTTGGCATTGGAGTAGCCCTGGGCTCCTGGGGCCTGTCCCTACTGCAATGTGCTGACTCAGGTGTCCTGCTGGCATTGCAGTGGGACAGGGTGTGATGACAGTGTGGTGGGAAGGTTAGCTTCTAGTCTTCGTGATAATGGTCCCTGTGTGACTCGGAGGCAGTCATGCTGTGTCCCTGGCCCTGTGTGTCCTAATCAATAGGAGTGGGTGGGTAGACAGTATTCCACATGACCCTGAGGGTGGTGAGGGCCATGCTTTCCCCAGCGGCCCTTCTCCAGAGATGTGGCTACCCGGCCAGGCTCCCCATCCGAATATACAGGAGGGAGAAGCAGTGGTGTAGACCAGGCAGTCGCCCTGCTCTGGGGCCCCTGGCCAGGAGGAGGCTGGGCAGGGCTAAAGCTGCCTTACCAGTGGCTGAGGGAAGGTCCCCGGTCCCTATTCTGGGACTGTAGCATGCCCACTCCGTCCCCTTCACAGCTGCCTTTGATCTCCAGATCATTCCATTTCACTGTCAACAGATTGCAGTTCACCCTGAGATCAGCTGACCTGCTTTTCGCCCCCAGCTCTGGCTCTGAGCCTGGCTGTAAAGTCATATGGAATTTCCACACCCCTCATGGGCAAGCACATCTCAAGTTTTGTTATTATTATTATTATTATTATTATTATTATTACTTTTTGAAGGTGAACCCTTCTTGGTTTGACTTTTTGACTTTTAGCAGTGTGACAGTCGAGAGGGTGACCAGCCACAGACGGGCCAGGTGACCAGGCTGAAACTATGCTGGGCTTCCCTGGGACTCCCAAGCCGCTCTTTGCAGAAAACCACCTTGGAGGAAGCTATACCAGCTGCTGGAATTTGGGCCCACACCCCAATCTCCGATCTCAGTTTCCTGGTTCTTTCCAACCTAGTTTGGCCCACCTTTCTGTGGCCGGCCCCTCAAACCCCCTCCACCCCCGACTTTTTTTTTTTTTTTTTAAAGATTTTATTTATTTATGAGAGAGAGAGAGAGAGAGAGAGAGAGAGAGAGCATGAGCACAGGCAGACAGAGTGGTAGGCAGAGGCAGAGAGAGAAGCAAGTTCCCCGCTGAGCAAGGAGCCCGATGTGGGACTCGATCCCAGGACGCTGGGATCATGACCTGAGCCGAAGGCAGCCGCTTAACCAACTGAGCCACCCAGGCGTCCCCACCCCCGACTTTTGAAGTCATTGCTATTGGCCTGGCTTTGCTGCTCCTGCTGCCAGACAGAAAGCAAACCCTTCTGTGTCTTGTTTGCTGTGTGTCTTTGGGCAAGACATGTCACCCCACTGAGTCTTTGCCCCCCCCATCTGAGAAATGGGAATGAGCTACTGGGAGCTCTAGATACATTGGCGTGGACAGAGGTCGCTGTAGGCTGCTGAGACCCCCCTTCATTGACGCTCCTTATGTCAGATGCTACCTCTCACCTGTAGGGTCTCACTCCAGCTTAGCTCCCCAATGACTGGGGCCTTCCTGGGAGCCAGAGTCTTGCCTGTTCGGTGGGTCAAGGCATGACTCACCTTGACCAGCAGCTCACCCCTGAGTCACATCGATCAGGAACCTGGGGGGGATGTGACGTCATGAGTAAACACAAACAGATACAGAGGCAGCTCTGTTTGCCTTGGAGATAAATGCCCCTACCCTAGTTGGGCCTCTGTGGACAAGGGGAAGGACACCAAGCCCAGAAGGGCTCACTCTGGGGCATGGCGTGTCTGTGGAGGCACGGAGAATCTCAGGGTGGGGAAAGGTCCCCAGGGGTCATCCTGTCACTTTGCTACTGTAAAGCATTTACTTCCAGTAAAGTTTGTTGGGTTTTTTGTTGTTGTTGTTTGTTTGTTTGTTTGTTTTTTCCAAAGTCCAAGCAGAGAAACTCCTGACATTCTGCTCTCGTCCATACCTGTCTCAGCCAAAAGATGGTGGGCATCTTGAGGGCAGGCTTGGCCCCTAGCTCGGTGCCTGCCTCCATCACTGAGAATTTAAATCAATCTCCTTCCCTGTCGAGAGGATGAGCTCCCATTGGGACTGGAATTTGCCATTTCCTTCAGGGTCACGTGATTCTTGGTTATGGGGTGCCCCTGGTCCCCAGGCTCTGCCTCAGCTGGTCACCCGGCTAGTATAGCAGGGACCCTTCATTCCTCGGGGGTTCCCCTAAGACCAGGCTGTCACTGCACAGGATCCATGACACGTCTGGTGAGCACTTCTGGGCCTGGAGATGGGTACAAAGATGGGGAAAAGCGATCCTGTTATCTATATTTGAGCATTTCCTATTTTGTTCATCGCGGATTTTTTTTTTTTTTTTTTTTGCATTCGACTTTCTAAAACATGGCACGAGGATAACTTCACTACGAAATTGTTCCACATTCCCTTAAATATTGTGCCGGGTCCATTTCCTTCCTTGCTTTATGTGCGCAGCGCCGTGTTTGTGAACCAGACAGATACAGACGGACAGAAGGATTGTCCCAGGGCGCCCAGCCCTGCAGTTCCGCTCTCCCCTTCAGGGAAGGCCTCTCTTGCTCTACAGTTTGCACAGACATGGAGCCCCTTCAACCTTCCTGATGCCAGCTGCGGCCTGCGATCCTGCGGGCCAAATGCGTGCAGGCAGCCGGGCCTGCCCGCCGTGTCCACTAGATGGCGCTCAGGCTGCGCAGGCTGTGCAGGTGAGCGCGGCTCGGCCTCCTGGGGCTGGGATTCCCTGAGTCGCCTGCCACCGTGGAGAGCACCTGCTCTGTTGATCTCCACCGCAAGCCTAACGCATAGGGGAGGATACTGAGGCCGGGAGGCGAAATGACTCACCTCCTAGCCCTTAGTTCCTAATTACTATCAGCCGTGGCCGGGGTGTGGGGGGGGGGGGGGGGAGGGGTGTCTGGCATTCTACCTGACACACCCCAACTTCTCCTCTTCCTGCCTCAGTAGCTCTTGATCTGTTTTAGAGGCATCTTTTAACAACCTGGTGAAAGCTCTAGGGACCCTCCTGGGAAAAGATTTGAAAGTAGTTTCATAAGCTTCGAGAAGAGCGCAGAAATAGATTAAGAGCCTCTTTCCTATGTGTTTGCGGTAGGTGTGGCTGATTAGGGGTTTATAATTAATTCCTCACTTTTGGTTTCTGATACAAATCTAACCATGTATGCCACCCATTCATTCAAGAGCACCTACTATGTGCCAGGCTCTGTTCTAGGTGCCTTTATTGAGCTTCTGTTCTAGAGGGGGAGGGGACAAGGTAAACGCTGACAAAATTGTCATAGCCATTGTTGTCATTCTCTCAATGGTTCCAGTTCTCCTTGGCCCGGGCAGTTGGATTTTACTCCCTGGCCTTCTTAAGGTTGAGTGAAACCGTGTGGCCAGTTCTGGCGAATTAATTGTGAGAGGTGGTGTGTTATTCTGGGCCAGAACATTTGACGGTGGGTGTGAGACTCTTCAAAGCTTTCCTTCTGCCTCCCTAACATGGCAACTGGAAACATTTCGCACTGAGGCTGCACACTCAGCCCAGATCCCCAAGACGTGCAGGCTGAGTGAGAAATCAACATTTGTTTTTCTAAGTCATTGAGATTTGGGGGGTGTTTGTTGCCACAGCATGACCTCATCTATTCTGATACAATGATTAAAAAAAAAAAAGAAGAAGAAATGTAATTACATTGGTGGCCGGAAGGAGATCAGAGCCATGGGGAAAAGAAAAAATTGTGTAGGATAAGTGCTATTGGAAGGTGGGGGGGGGGGTGACAAATGAGGTGGGATCCATTGAGAAAGTGGTCTTGGAGAAGGAAGCAAGCCATGCAGGTATCTACAGAGAAGAGTGTCCTGGGCAGAGGGAATGGCCAGGACAAAGGCTGGAGGCATGTCTGATGGCCTCAAGGGGCAGCGACAGGTTAATGTGATTGAGACAGACTTTGAGGAAGGGTCTGTGAAGTAACAGAGCATCATTACATGGGCCCCTGTGGCCATGGAAGGATGTTGCCATTTTCTATGAGTGAAAGGGGAACCTTTGTAGGGTGTGAGCTCAAACACAACATGACATGATTCACATTTTCAAAGAATCAATCCAGCCTTTGGGCTGAGACCATACTGTGAGTGGGGGTGGGGCAGGATGGAAGCGGGGAAGCCTATTATAAGGCTACTGTGTATTGTAGGGGAGCGTTCCTGGTGGCTCATGTGGTCAGTGAGAAGTGGTCAGATGACAGATCCTAGACATAGTTTGAAGACGGAGCTAGATTTCTTGATAGATTGGATGAGGGATGGGAGGGATTCAGGGCTTTGGCATCATCAAATAGGAGGACAGAATTGCTATCAGCTAAGGGTGGGGGAGGTTGTGGATGGAGGAGGTCTTTAGGGGAAGAGGAGGAGTTTGGCCATGTGAAGTTTAAAATGTCCATTAGACCCTAACTGAGGATGTGGGAGGAGCACTGAACGTATGAACTGGGAGCTGGGAAAGTACAAACTTGAGAAGAGTTGATGGAAAGATGATATCAACAGTTTAAGAACTTAAAACACTTCGGCTGGTTATAAAGAGAAACTTTTACATGCACCTTTATCTATATACACAGGGCTGATTCTAAAGACTTCAGATGAAAATTATGGATGATGAGGGTAGCTTATGTTTGATGGTGTCAGAAGAATTTGTTCTCTGTGCTTTAGGAATGTCAAGGGCAGGATCCATTACACCATGCAATGCTCCCTCCATCCCTTCATCTTTTTCTTTTGGAAAATTTTAAAAGATTTTGTCAGAGAGTGCACAGGAACACAAGCAGGGAGAGTGGCAGGCAGAGGGAGAAGCAGGCTCCTTGCTGAGCAGGGAGCCCAACACGGGACTCAATCCTGGTACCCTGGGATCATGACCTGAGCTGAAGGCAGACACTTAACTGACTGAGCCACCCAGGCATCCCCCTTCATCTTTTTCTAAATCCTGGGAAAAGCTCTGCTTTCCCTGAGGAAATGAATATGCTTTCTCCTTCCCCAAAATGAAAATCATGAAAAAAGTGTGTGTCTCTTTTCACTTTAGCTGCCAGGGAGCTCAAAGTCAAATTAGAAACTCAGCTGTAACACATTATAACCACTTGGGTCTATAGGATCTGCATATTTGTGTTTTTACTTTCTCCCATCTTGACTTCCTACTTTTAATTCCCAGTCTTAGTTTTAAAATTTTTACCTTATACATGTTCTTGCTAGAATTGTCTCACATCTCTATGGAATGAGGGGGAGTATAAAAAAAAAAAAAAAAGAAAGAGGCATAATTGAATAAAGTTGCTTTTTATTAACAATACAAAATCATTTATAAGTAAAAAAGATATTGAAAATGTGTCTCTAAAGTAGTTTTCTATGTGCAGTCATATATTCCAGCTGACTTTCATTATAAAATTGAAAATGTGTTCCTTAAGGAAAAAGGACACTAGTCCTGAAATGTTATAAGAATCACTTTAAAATTGCAGCAAATAGATAAATTCACATATTTTAAAGCAAACAAGCAAGTTATTGCAAGATACTGAGAATAATATGCAAAAGAGGTAAAATACAAATGCAAAAGAACTGGAGTTGTTTTTATGTTTCTGTCCAATGGTTAAAAGTTGCAAGGGAAGGATGTGAGTTTTCCTAAGAGGACATGCTGTTCTGTGACACTGCACAGCCCGTTTTTTCTGGAATCTGCTAGCCCGTATTTTCTGGAATCTGCTGAAGTGGTGCTTCTCAGATTTTGGTCCGCCTCCTATACCTTCACCTCCTTATAAGCACCTGTCTTATTAGCCTGTCAATATTGCTTCTTCAATTCTTTTTCTAAGCTCACACTTATTTAAAGAGATTTAAATAATTTGCTAGCGGCATACAATCATGGGTCTCCTACTTTCTTAAGGCCCATTAAAATCAATTCATAAACATGAGACTTAAAAATTACATGGTGTGGCGTGCCTGGGTGGTGCAGTCATTTAGGCATCCGACTCGGTTTTGGCTCGGGTGGTGATCTCAGAGTTGGGAGATGGAGCCCGGTGTCCAACTCCGTGCTCAGTGGCGAGTCTGCTCGCCAATCTCTGAGAGAGATTCTCTCTCTCCCTCTGCCCCGCCCCCCAATTCGAGCTCTTTCTCTCTAAAATAAATAAATCTTTAAAAAGATTTTAAGCACCTCTTCCAGTCCCAAGGCCCAGGTGGCATGCGGGGCTCTGTCGTAGAGGGTAGCTCCATCCAGGGCTGCTCCCAGCCTTTGGAAGCGGCCATGGGTCTTCAAACAACTCAGTAACTTCAGCTGAAGGGAACAGGGGCCTGGTATCAGCTGGGGTTCTCATAAAAATGACTCAGCCAGGAGAGAAGACTCCTCCCAATTCAAGAGAAAATGAGTTGAGGTGGGGACGCTCTTGCTGAAACACACACAAGGAGGTCCTGACTGTGATGGCTGAATACGGACCTTGAGGAAGATTTTGAGGAAGCTGGCTAGGGGTGAGGACACCCCACTGTAATGTGGCCACCATCAGCATCCGTGCATCTCCAGTTCTGAGTTGTTACAGAGCTCACCCATGTTGGCTCACTGTAGAAACGCATCCTGCATTCTGACTGTAAGTCTTAGAGCTGGCTTTTAGAGCATGGGCTCTCCCCTGTGGTTGCTGGGCCAGCAGCATAAGCGCTACCTGGGAACTTGTTAGAAATCAGATTCTAGTGCGGGCACCTGAATGGTTCAGTTGGTTACGGGTCCAACTCTTGATTTTGGCTTAGGTCATGATCTCAGGGTTGTGGGATCGAGCCCCGCATTAGGCTCCATGCTGAGCATGGGGCCTGCTTGGGATTCTTTCTCCTTCTTCCTCTCCCTCTTCCCCCAACCCTGTGCTCATGTGCATGCTCGCTCTCAAATTAAAAAAAAAAAAAAATCATGAGCACTGGGTGTTATACGCAAACAATGAATCATGGAACACTACATCAAAAACTAATAATATACTCTATGGTGACTAACATAACATAATAATAAAAAAGAAAAAAAAACATGTATTTCTCACAGGATTGATGCTCCAAAATAAAATTTAAACCATAAAGAAAATAAAAAACCAGATTCTTGAGCCGCATCCTGGATCAATGAGGTCTCCCCAGCCCTCCAGGGATTCTGAAGCGTGCTGAAGTTTGAGAACCACTATTCTAGAATGGTGCCACATTTTTGTACAGTAAACAGAAGGCAATCAGCAAGAAGATCTGAGTTCTAGTCCACATCTATAGCCAATTAACTGTCACATGATGCCGAAAAAAAAAAATCACCCTGAGCCTCAGTTTCCCCATCTGTAATGTGAGGAAGAGGTTCCCAGCCCTGCTGGCAGTAGGATCACCTGAGCTGCCTTTTAAATTCCAATGCTACTGTACCAAAAAGTCCATACCGAATAATTCTATTAATATTAGGTTCTAGAACAGGCAAAACTGATCTATGATGGGAAAAATCACAACATGCCTGGGGCAGAGGACTGGTGGGTTCACTGGGAAGAGGCAGGAGGGGCCTTTCTGGGGTGATACTGTTCTGTCTGGTACTGTTCTGTCTTGATGAGAATAGGGGGTACAGAGGTGTATGCATTTGTCAAAATCTATTGCATGGTACACTTAAGATGGTACATTTTCTGCATATTTTGCCTCAAAGGGGAGAAAAGGATTGTAAACAAATATTGGACTCTAAATAATATTTGTGCTGAAGTATTTATGAAATGCACTGACGTTACAACTCATTTTGAAATCCATCAAAAAGTAAGATGACTTGCCGGATGGATAGAGGAATGGAGGGTCAGTGAAATTCTTTGAATTTTTCATTAGGTTTTTAAATACATATTTATAATAAAATGTTGGAGGAAAATTCTGATGCTGGTGCCCACACTCACATCTATTAAACCAGGATCTTTCCTAAGTTAAAAATTCTGCCATTGGAGGGAGATACATTCCTTTCTCAAGGGTGACAGGTTCTAAGCCACCATGGTGTATGTATAGATACACCAGGGAGATGAGACACATCGGGAGATTGCTGGGTTTTATTCCTAACTATGAATTTATTGGGGTGGCATCTTCCCACGGGTAACAATAAAGAGAAAGGAATGGGTTGTGCACCTGGGCTTGGTTGTTGTTAGAACTGCCCCAGTCCCTCAGGGGCAGGCACTTGGCGCCCGGTGGCCACCAGATCTCCAGATTCAAGTTTGGGGACGCTCTCTGTAGAACTTCTTATCTCAGCCACCAGGGGGAGCGCTCACCCCAGCAGTTGCCTGAAGCTCCTGCAATGTTCAAACCCAGGCTCGGCTTGATTGTGCGTCCCTCTCAGGATCCTGCAGAGCCATTCCCGCAGTGCTCCGTTTCCCCTCTTATTTCGGTCACCTGCAAAGGACCAAGCGCCATAGACCCTCCTTCCAGATCTGCGCATTCTCTAATCTGACTCAGTGCACCTCCTTACCCCTATCCTTCTCACCTTCCCAAGACGGCTGATGGCATCCTCTGCAGCCGGCAAACTCCCCAAGCTTCAGCCTCCGCCTCTTCTGAGAAGCTTCTCCTGGTTCACCGCCTCACCTGCTGCCTTCGGCGGGGGCTGGGGGTCTTTCTTCTCTGACGCTCCACCAAGCCCCAAGTCTAAGGTGGGCTCAGCCTCTTCCATGCTTGCCAAGGCTGCTTCTAAGACATTTCTCTTCCCTTCTCATTCAAGACCCAGCCACATCACCCGCTGTCAGTCCCAGTGGGGGCCAGCCCGCTGGTCTCGGGGTCACCGAAGACTGCCTCTGCAGTTTCCTCCAGCTCCACTTGTCCCCTTCTCAATGACCCCACAGTTGGCCCTATTCCTCCCTGGCCTCCTGCTACCTTGTCTTGCTCACCTCAAAGGATCTCGGCCAATGCTGGCCCCCTCGCCCCTTCCTGCAGCCCTGGGACCCTGCCCACGTGGGGGGGGGGGGTGGAGGGCGGGGAGGGAGACTTCTTGCACCCTCACCTGCTCCCGCACTCCACCAGCCCATCCACAGCTCCCTTGACTGGACTCCCTCTGCCTCTATATGATCACCGCCCTCCTCCCTCTCCCCCCTGTGGCTGACACCCACAGGCTCCCTCTCCCCTCCTGCGCCCACTTCCCCTCCTAGGGCGGCTGGCATCCCAGGGGATAGCTCTTGATCTGGACACAGCTTCCACTTTAAATTCATGCTCACTGACCTAGGGCTGCTGCGGGCAGCCCCACTGCTGGCTCCCACTCTCTGCTTGTCTGACTTCGTACCTCCTCTCCTCATCTCCTGGAGCCGCCCTCGCTCCCACCCTCCCACCCTTCTGCTCCGAGGAGCCCATCTGACTTGGTGGAGAAATTCGAAGCCAGCAGAGTGAGCTCTCTGTCTTACTACCTCCTTCTGAACCTCTCTGCATTCCTGCTATCAAGGCGGAAGAATCCTGGAAGAATCATGCTTTCTCCCTAGGAAGACAGCTGTCCGGCCCCTCATCCCAGCTGGGGTTCCCATCCCTTTGTGCTTGCTCTGGCTTGACCCATTTTCTTGTCAACAGGATGCTTTCACTGGAGGGTGAGGAACTGGCTCTTTAGTGGGGGACCCAGTGTCACTCAGCTTTCCGTAAAGAGGAATTTTTCTAATTGTCACATGGCTAGGATTGGAGCAGGGTTGGGGGGTGGGAGGTCTACTCTTGGTACACAGTCTTGCAGGTTGACTCCTGGCCTACCATCCGTGCGTGTCCCCTTCAGGGTGGCTTCCTGGAAATGGTGCGTTCTGACACAGAACATCATCTGGGAACTCTCCTGCCATGTCCTCATCCAACCCTTGGCCCAGTTCAATCATCCTGCCACTGGCAGATGAAAAAGGGACACCTGTGTGTCCATGCAGGACATACCTGAGATGGTAAGTGGAGAGCACCTCGCTCTTCCAGGAAAGTCCCACGTGGGTCCCTAAGCGAGCCCATCTGAGGATGTTCCTCCCATCATCAGTCATGCTGGGGATAGAGAGGTGTCCTGGATGTCCTTCCTTGTTGGGGGGGGTAGTAGGCAAGGTGGCCAGAAACACACAGCGGAATACTGTGCAAATGAAGTCAGGGCAAACAGGTTACATGTGCACATGGCAGCATCTCCAAGCCCAGTGTTTCCTGAACACAGGGAGAAAGCTCAGGAAGCCCATCACCATTTGTGTACATTGAAACAACACAACAACACCGGTGTTTCAGAACACCCTTGAATAAAAGTGTACAGTGGAACCCATCAGAAGGGTTATCTGCGGCAGGGCAGGGGGGTGGGGGGGAGAAACGGGGCCCACAGACGTATGGGGGTGGGGTGTGGTATGGGGCCGTGCTGGTGTGGGTCGTGGCTCCAGACTGAGACACAACATGATGCCCTCAGTCCTCAGCCCTGCTCTGCCCTCCCTGTTGAACTCACGAGGGGAACGTCCCTGAGCCTTCTGCTCCAAGGCTCCCCTACAAAGACCCACTGTGGGTGCGGCTCACAGCCCTGGGCCTTCCTGGGTCTCACAGCCTCTCAGAAACAATGTTCTGTTGGGAAAAGTGGGAAGCCCACTCCTTCCTGGGACCATAACCGAGGTCCTGAGTAGTGAGGAAAAGAAGCCTCCAGCATGCTGGGGACCACACTGCCACAGAGATCCAGGCGTGGCCCTCAAGTCCCTGGGGTCTAGCTGGGCCCCGTCTTGGGTAGCCATGTGGGCTTGCGTGGAACAGTGGGGGTGGGGACACCTCAGAAGGGTATTGTCCCCTCTGCCTATGACATGGGCCATGAAGTCTGGTTTCCTCGAGTCCCAGAGATAGTGAGTTGGAACTGTCAGGGTCTGGGGATGTCCTGATTCTTCTTATGTGCAGTCCTGTTGTCCTACACCGGCAGGCTTCCCAGGTAGGCCGTGGCTGATGGTTAGGAGCTGGGAAGAGATGCATGCGGTCGGCCTTGGGAGTCTGGTGGGGCTGTTTCCCACTGCCTGTGACTTGCTGGAGGTGGGGGGGGGGGGACAGAGCCCCAAGGAGGCGCGAAGGGAAGGCTCCACCTGTCAGAGGCTGAGAACCTCTCTGGTTTGGGCCAGAGTGACTCTCATTTAAGCTAGACCTGAGGGAAATGCTTAATGAGAAAGCTATCCTCTGTGGGCCTCAAGAGGGAAGTTGAGGTTTTGTCTACTTTTATGTAGCAATCCATTGGGACTGGGCGTTCTCATTAGAATGCAGATAAAACAGGCCAGACCTGGGTTTGCTGGTGACAACTTTCATTTCCAGAGCCATGGGACACATGTCAGACCTTTTGGTGGAGTGCATCAGGAACCAGGGAGATCGCTGCCATTTTTATACAAATGAAGCTCGAGAGCTTCCCTCTGTAGAAACTTCCAGTTAAAAAAGAGGGCAAAAGGGACGCCTGGGTGGCTCAGTTGGTTGGACGACTGCCTTCGGCTCAGGTCATGATCCTGGAGTCCCGGGATCGAGTCCCGCATCGGGCTCCCGGCTACGCGGGGAGTCTGCTTCTCTCTCTGACCTTCTCCTCGCTCATGCTCTCTCTCACTGTCTCTCTCTCAAATAAATAAATAAAATCTTAAAAAAAAAAAAAAGAGGGCAAAAGTCTGATCTCCAAGTATGAATTCCCTGTTTCTTGCCAGTGAATTCATTGCTTCCCACCTTGTAATATTTACAGAATACTGATGGCATACTGAGGGGGAAGAGGAAAAAGAGCTCTTGAAGAGGAATTTTTAGGCACAAAAAGGAAACTGTGTTAGTCATTCTCCAGAGAAACAGAACCAATCGGAGATATACATATATACATTCTCACCTGTGTTCCAGTCAGGTTGATACATAAAGTCAACCATTGCAGAAACCGTGTCTGCTAAGTAAGATAAGATGTGATTTGACCTTAAAAAGGAGCGGCCACAACACTGAGATCATGACCCAAGCCAAAATCAAAAGTCGGGTGCTCAACTGACAGAGCCACCTAGGTGCTCCTGGCCCTAATTTTTTTTTTTTTTTAAGATTTTATTTTTTAGAGAGAGAGCACAAGAGCAGGGGGGAAGGAAGAAGCAGACTCCCCGCTGAGCAGAGAGCCTGACATAGGGTTCAATCCCAGGACCCTGGAATCATGACCTGAGCCAAAGGCAGACACTTAACCAACTGAGCCACTCAGGTACCCTGTTTTCCCTAATTCTTTTTTTTGTGTGTGTGTCTCAGCTTTGGGCTTTTTTTTTTTTTTTTAATTAACAATAATGGGACGCCTGGGTGGCTCAGTTGGTTAAGCCGCTGCCTTCGGCTCGGGTCATGATCCCAGGGTCTTGGGATCGAGTCCCACATTGGGCTCCTTGCTCGGCAGGGAGCCTGCTTTTCTCGCTGTCTTTGCCTGCCTCTCTGCCTGCCTGTGCTCGCTCTCACTTCTCTCTCTATGACAAATAAATAAATAAAATCTTTAAAAAAAAAAAAAAACCAATAATGTATTATTTGCCCCGGGGTACAGTCTGTGAATCATCAGGCTTACACAATTCACAGCACTCACCATAGCACATACCCTCCCCAATGTCCATAACCCAGCCACTCTATCCCAGCAACCCTCAGTTTGTTTCGTGAGATTAAGAGTCTCTTATGGTTTGTCTCCCTCTCCGGTTCCATCTTGTTTTATTTTTTCCCTCTTTGCCCCCCACGACTTCCCACCCTGCCTCTCAAATCCCTCATATCAGAGAGATCACGATAATTGTCTTTCTCTGATTGACTTATTTCGCTCAGCGTAATGCCCTCCAGTTCCATCCATGTCGTTGCAAATCCACTTGCCCTAATTCTTAATAAGGCCCCCTTTCACTCTCAAAAGTGCCTCAGTTTGGAAGGTGTGTTATATGGTCGCCCTATTCAGAACCAGTTGTGCCCTGGGCTGATGTAGACAAAAATCAGTGACCTTGGAGGAGTCACAGATGGAAGACACCTGGGCTACTGAATCACAGCGTCGAGGAACACCCCTCCCCACCCCGTGGCTCCAGACCCCCGTTCAGGACTCAGGGTGAATGAGACATAAACTGCCAAAGGGAGTCACTTTTTGGAGCCCCGAAAGAGTGTGTTACAGCAGCTAGCATTACCCTGAAATTAGTTATGAGCAGAAATTAGAAATCTCCATCCTGGTTAACAAAGCTGGGAGTAAGGGTATCAGTATCGGGAATCTGAGCCCATTTGCTTTTTACATACAGACCCCTAAAGCATGTGAATCCATGGTCAGAGTCATGCAATTTCTATGAACAAATAAATCTTTTTTTTTAAACCACATATCCTGCATGTGGACAATGTTTCTGCCAGCTTTCCTCCCAGTTCTTGCTTTAAAAGATCAAATATGCTCGTGACAGCAGATTCTTATATTTTAAAGGAAGAAAAAAAACTCATCGTGTATTCAAGACTGTGGGCTTTGGGAATCAGAAGGGCTTAGTATGAATTCGGATGGAGATGTTCCCTAGCTGTGCCGTCCAGGGAAACATCACCAAATCTCTCTACGTCCCCTATGAAACAGCAGTAACAGCGCTGATTTTTCTCTTCTTTTTCTTCCTCCTCCTTCTCCTTTGTCCACTTGATAAAATTTTGAAAAGTGTATCCACGCACGGGTTTGAAATACAAGGTCCCAAAGTGCACATATCATGGAGAGATGATGGGGTCAGTACTGATATCCTGGTGTCTGTCCCCCCACCCCCAGCCCTTTGTCCACCTCTGACGTCATCTGCCACCTGATGGGTGGCTCATGAAACACAAAGGGTGTGGTTGACCCAGCTGGGTGGGAGGAGGGCTGGCCAGGCCTGACTCCATCACTTCCCAAATCTTGGGATCTGAGGTCAAAGGAGAGAGGCGAGCACTAGACAGGCCTGGAACTTGACCGGTACCCCCTGCACCTCCCTCCTAGAAGTGCTGGGGTACGTTAGGGAAGCTTGGTGAGCAAGTCACACCCTAGAATCCTGAAGGAAAAGCCAGGTGAGATCATGTTTGCGAAACTGCTTTATGAATAGTTAAGTGTCATGTACAGGACAGATAAAATTTTAAAAGAGATGGAGTGAACCCCAATCATAACTCTATGAAAGTTGCACGAATCAGAACTCTCTTTCCTGGACATTCATTGCTCAGAGGGTGGCGGATGCTAATTATGTGATGTGGGAAAAATCTTCTTTCACATCTGGAACAAGCTGGGAGATATTTTGCCACTCAGTTTTTCCTGTGGACCGGTCAGATGGGACCATCTCTCTGAAAGGTCCTCCCGTTAGCCGCATCAGATGCCTGGAGAGGCAGGCCTGCTGGTAGCCGGCGAGCTCACCTCCTATGCTACCCAGCAACTCACAGGAGGCAGAAGCGCCCAAGAATTTATAAGAAATCTGGTTATAGCTATAAACTGTGTTTACAGCAAGCTGGGGGCTGAGGGAATCACAGAGGAAAGGAGGTCACCAAAGGAACCAGAGTTATTCCTTCCTTCCTTCCTTCCTTCCTCCCTTCCTTCCTTCCTTCCTTCTTTCCTTCCTTCTTCTTCCCCTTTACCTGCAAATAAAAGATCAACGCTGACCTGTGAATCATAACGCGGCACTGAGCATGAGGCCTGTGGTGCGAAAGATGCTGGAAGATGAGTCCATGCAGCCTGTTGGCACTGAGGGCAGTGGTGAGGTACTGGTGGAGAGGCCCTGAGAGGCGACGCATGGTGGCTTCTTTCTCCAGGAGGCAGCAGTGAGCTGTAGAGTCTCTGTTTCCCCAGGATCTGGAGTGTGCTAACAACCCCTAAAGCTGTCCACCCCCTCAGCATTGCACCCCGTGTCCCCGGGCTTGGTGGGTATGGGTTGCCAGGATGGTGCAGAAGGGACCTGAACAAAACTGGACTGAACAAAAACTGGGAAGAATATGTGACTAGATATTGAATATGATATTCAATATGATATTGAATATCAAGAATATGTGACTTTCCATAGATGTCAAATACATGTCAAAGGGGGCAAGAGAAAAAGTTGTTCAACATCACTAATTGTCGTCAGGGAAACATAAGTCAAAACCACAATCAGCTATCACCTCATGACTGTTGGAACAGCAATCATCCCAGAGACAGACAGCAGGTGTGGTCAAGGGTGTGTATACAAGGGGACCCTGTGCACTGTTGGTGGGAATGGAAATTGGTGCAGCCACCGTGACAAATGCTATGGAGGTTCCAGAAAAAATGAATACAACTACCACATGACCCAGTCAGTGCTCTACTGAGTATTTCTTTGGAGAACACTAAAACACTCCCTCCAAAAGAGAGATGCACTCCCATGTTCACTGCAGCATAATTCACAATAATCAGACATGGAAACATCAACCTTGGGAGACTTATGCTAAGTCACTCAGACACAGAAAGACAAACACCAGAGGCTCTCATGGACATCCCACATGGAATCCAAAAAGTACTGAATGCATACATACTGAGAACAGATCGGAGGTTTCCAAATTCAGGGAAGGAGGGAAAGGGGTAAAGGTGGTCCAAGGTGCCATGTTTGCGTGATAAAATCTGTAAGTCACAGAATGTTCTGTGCAGCATGGAGACTAAGGCTAACCCTAAGGCTAATCCCATGCAGGATGCGGTACAGGCTCCCCTGCTATTTGAAAGTACAGTGGTCCTAGGAAACCTTTCACAGCAGAAATGGTGTAAACTGAAAAGGGAATAACCATTCATTTCTACAGAAAAATGAGTGAGCATGCTCAGACACCAAACATTCCTTCTCTTTGGCCCTTCTTAGGCCTCAGGACACAACATCCTAAGGGATGCCCAAAGTAAATGGAGAAGAAGCACAGCAGATACTCACAGACACAATTCAAAGCGCCAGTGGCTGGACATGGAGAGCAGCGCCCAGGAAGGAGCTGGTTGGGGTGCACGCCGCCTCTGTTGTGGTTCCCCATAAAACAGATGCTGAACGCAATGCTTAGTTATTGACTTTTTTCATGAGGGAAATCCCCTTCAGGTTTCTTCCTGCTCCCGGAGATGGGTAATAATGTAGATCTTTCCAAAAAGCCAAGTGTCTTACCATGAACTTTGAGAAAAGTGGGGAAGGCTTGTACTTGAAAGTTGTAGAGGGGGTAAAAGTTCAGAGTTCTCCCAGACACAAACATCAGCACATCCATTGTGAAAGGCACCTTTCTCAGCAGGTGGAACACGGACTACCTCCTACCCCCAGAAACCTCCTACTTTCCCTTGCTCAGGACAACCAACAAGAGCTAGGAGTTACCTGAATTCCTCCTTCCTCCCATTCCCAATATCAAACCCATTGGCAAAACCTGTGAGCTCCATCTTCAGTAGGTACCCAGAATAGGACTTACCCCTCCTTCCAAGGCCACCTGTCTGGCCCACACTGGGGCCCATCTCTTGTCTGAGTTCCTGGAAAAGCTTCACTATTGACCCCCTTTGACCATTGTCAACACTGTGTCATCTGTTCTCAATACTGTAGCTGGGATGGCCCAGTATAACAGGGTCCCGTGGGGTTATGGCTCTGCAATGGCTTTCTGGCCTACTGTCACCTCCCTAAGGTCATCTCCTAAGCTGTCTCCTGTAACCACAGGGTCTTCTTGCTGCTCCTGAACATACCTGGCATGCTCCTACCCCAGGGCCTTTGCATATGCTTTCCCTTCCATTTAGAAGGCTCTTGATGTGATATCAATCACCTTCTTTAGATTTGACTCAAACATAACCTTCATAGCGAAGTCCCACCTGGACGCTATGTGAATAGCAAACACCACTTCCACCTTGCCTTTAGCACCCATCCCTGTCTCCTGCTTTCTATTTCCAGAACAGTTATCACAGTCACCAGGCCATCTTGGCAAGGGAGAAACAGAGGCCTACTTAGTTGGTTTCACCACTGACTCCCTCTGATTTCCTAGCCCAGAGCCCTGGGGGAACAGGTGACCAGAGCTCTTGCACAGCCAGGATGCCTGGGACAATAGGTCCCCTATCAGGAAAAATGAGCCATAAGAGGAATCCACTTGCACATGAAACCTGAAACCAGACACCTTCCTCAATTCCAGGTGAGCACACACACTTCCACCCCTTGCCTGATGTGCTCATCTGAGAAAGCTGAGCAGAGAAGCATCCCAGAGTCCAAATCTCCCTCTGGCCAAGATCCTGGGAAACAGACATCCCTCCTCCCTGCACCAGCCACCTATGATTGACGTCCAGCATCCTCCTGTGCTGGGGCCAGAATGGTGCACCTGTCCCTCTTTCCTGGGACATCATCACAAACCAGGCTGTGCTGCAGTTTTCAGAAGGAACCTGCAGCAGCAGCAGCAGCAGGAGGCTACCCAGGTTCGGCCTCAGTCCCGCACATCAGGAACTAGAGCTTCAAGGAGACTGGTGTGCTGCTGGTCTTGGAACCTAATGCAGGAGCTGAGATTTCAGTTCCAAATGAAAACTGGCCTCTTGTACACAGCATGGGAAAGGGGAGGATTTCTCAGGGCTGTGGCTCTGGAAGAAGAGCTTCTGCCGGCTGAATTCATAGACACCAGGCAGAGGACACCTGAGGTGCCTGGTCTGAGGAAGCAAGGGGCACACTAGGCAAGAATCCAGAATGCTGCCTGTGGGCTGCTTCCCACCAAGCCCCCTGCTGAGATGAGGCCTTGAGAACCCAACAGGAAGCAAGTTTCCTGTCACATCTGCAGCAGGAGGGCTGGCTGGGGAGCAGAGCCCGGTCTCTGGAGCAAGCTGGCCTGTGCATCAAGAGTGATGGCCACCACCACGGCTCACAGTCTTCCAGCTATCCGATCTGACTGCCCTGCCAGGCTCACACCTGCTGACACGGTGACTCCAAGACCCAGAGACTGCTTTCCACCCCAGCTCAATGCTACTCACAGAGAAGCAAACTCCAGCCTCGGAAACGTGTTCATGGTTAGCTCTGGAATTCCCTGGGTTGGTCTACACTGGCCCACCCAGGTGTCCCTTCCAGATCATTCCTCCAGTGCCCTAGAGTTTCAAGCCACCTTCAAGCTGCCCTTCAAAAGGCTGGCATGGGTCCGTTTAGGCAGACAAGCTGAGTGACTCTATGTGCAGGAAACTCGGACCACATCCTCCCTGAACACCAGCGCTTCCAAGTCCAAGCTTCAAACCCTCAAGCACTGGGCAAGGAACACCATGTCAGCATGAACACTGTTCTTTCAAAACTCTTGTCTCCCTCCCATTCCTTCAAATTAGAAACCAAGCTCCAGTCACCACCCTGTTTCCCCTTCAGAAAAGTAAGGAAAAGGATAGAATAAAGCACTCTGTGTGCACAGCACACTTCTATCCAAATAGAATTCCTTGTTCTTTCTCATACACGCAGCTCTACGTTGCCCATACTAATGAGAGGCACCACAAGTTCAGTCATCCTATATATATTTGACCTTGTGTTTTACCTTTAGATATTTGATTCCCAAAGTCAGTGTCTAGATTGCTTTCTTAAAATAACAAGAATAATAATGACGTGCTCACGTAAAGGTCTGGGTCTCCCTAACCAGACAACACGGCTCTGGTTCAGGTAAGGATGAAGACACAACCTCCTCCCGTGAAGCAAAGCCCACACCCTCAGGGATCTGGTGCGCCTCATGGGTGATGAGTTCCTTTGCTCCATGGTGTTGTCCCAGTGCAAAGGATACAGGCACCTTCCAGGGTTCATTCAGTTTTCTTCCTAAATTCCCCAGTTCAAGTCACAAGTGATTCACTGAGTCAGGTTTCAGAGCCCAGGATGGGCCGCCAGGTGAGCAGCCCCCCACAAACAGAAATCTTATAATACTGGTTTGAAAACTTTAGCCATCAGACAGGTATGATAACACAAAATTCACTAGTTTATAAAAGAACAGTTGAATCCAATTGCATTTCTGACAGATGGAACAAGTTAAGGATATCTACTTCGATGGCTAAAGCTTTTTCACTAAGCATTTGTGCAGAAGACTTTTAGGATTCGTATTTGCCCTCTACTGGTAATCTTATGGAGGCTGTGGACTAAATTTTGGGCAAGGAAGTTTTCATAGCAGGTTTTTTTCCCCCAAAAACCGACCCCCCCTTTTTTGTATGTGATGTAAGTATGGGTCTAACTTCATTCTTTTGCATCTGGAAGTCCAGATGTCCAGTTTTCCCAACACCACTTGTTGAAGGGACTGTCTTTCTTCGTTGAGTGGCCTTGGGACCCTTGTCAAAGATTATTCTACCATGTACATAAGGGTTTATTTCTGGACTGTCCATTCTGTTTCATTGGTCTATATGTCTGTTTATGCCAGTACCACACTGCTTTGGTAACTATAACTTTGTAATATGTTTTAAAATCAGAAAAGTGTAGACCTCCAGCTTTGTTTGTTTTCAAGGTAGTTTTGAGGCTATTCAGAGTTCCTTGGTATTCCTTATGAATCTTAGAATAGATTTTTCCTAAGAAATAACTTCAGGATTTTGAAAGGAATTACACTGAATCTGTAAATTGCTTTGGGTTAGTGTTAACATCTTAATAATACTAAGTCTTCCAATCCATGAATATGGGGATATTTTTCCATTAATTTATGTCTTCTTTAATTTCTTCAAGTAATGTTTTATAGTTTCCACTGTACATGTGTTTTAAATTTTAGACAAAAATTTCAAGAAGTCACTCATGGAAAATAACTTAAGTTCTTTTACTTTAACTTTATAACCACTGAGCTTTTGTCATTTACTTCAAGTCCACTATTTACATGCAGCAATTATTAAATGTAGGAATTAAAGACAGAAACTGTGCTGGAAGACACCTTGACCCATCATCAGTTCACTCTTGAGATGAATGAGGTCCACATATACAGAAAGCTGACTCTGTAATGGAGAATTCTCTAAGTTAACTTGTATGCAGAATACTTTTTTTCCTAGAGGATAATGAAAAGGTACTAAGCTAGAGTTTATGCATTAGTTATTAAAAACTCCACAAGAACTGCAGCACTCACTGATAAGTTAGACCAATATCAAGATTTTTCTAGGAGGAGTATTTTATTACTAACATTGCTTAGAAGTACCAGATTTTGTTGATAGTAACATGCAGACTGCTATCTTTGTTGTTGTTGTCGTTGTTGTCTTTCAATTCTCAGGAAATGCAGAACTTGATTCCCTGTACCTGGAAAGGACTTCTCCCACCACTGACCTTTAGCTCCCTCCTGGCACTAGGCCTCCAAGAGTTTGACTTTGGAAACCAGCCAGCCACTAGTCCCCAGTCTAGCTTTAGTGATCAGTGCTTATCTCGCCACTTTCAGCCTGGGTCACCTGATGCTCTGCTTCTAGAGTTCCTGCTACTCTCCTCCACTCTTCTCACAGCCAGTTCACAGCTTCTGCTCCCTACAGCCTTACCCAACCATCTTTCAGCTTCTATCCCTGCTGTGAACTGCTGACCAACTCTGCTGTCTTGCATTCCGTCACCAAGAGAGGATCCCATAATAAAACACTTGGTGCCAGGCTCCCTCAGAGACTATTAGCCCGTCTGGAGGCCAACTGCCCGTGGGCCAACAGCCAGACCTGAGCAATCAGCGATGGCCAGAGTGGCAGGACCATGTGGTCAGCCTTCCTTTGGAGGGAGCCCAGGTAAGGCAGGCAGGCGTTCAAATGGGTTCCTCTCCAAAGTTCCCTTTCTCCCTGTTTTCCTTCTTTCTTTGGCCTGCCAGCTCTTGTGACTTCTCTGCTCTCTGCTTTTCCTCTTTTCTCTCCCTCTTCCCGTTTCCCCTCTTTCTCTCTCTGACAGTTTCTGTTATACACCCATACGGAGCTTCACAAATTTATGCTTTTCGTTAGCACACAGGGCCTCTTAGACTTAACTAAAAGCAGGTAAAAGAACTGGTTAACTTACCTCACCACCCCTCCAACAATTCTAAGTTGGCTTGTGGCTTTTAGTTACCCAATTATTATAGGATGTCTCTAAATCTAATCCTTTAAGCTCTTATGAACAAATTCTACCACCATCCACCGCCCCCCCCCAAAAATCATTATTGGTGAAACTTCATCAGCAGTCTCTTTCAGGGTAAACAGTAAGCTTTCAGGGTGCTTGATTTGAGAAAATAAGTGTCAGAATTTATGACTCCAGAGCCCTGCTGAGTTATTATTCATCATTCCAGCATTTTAACAGCTGTTATCTTTTCATTTTCACTCCTACACTGGTTTCCTTCCAGACTGCAGATGTCCTGTAGTAGATACAACAGGGAGGAGTGACCGCATTACACAAGATAGAGAAGAGCAGTGGAGAGACCAGCAGCCCCACTCACACAGGCAGGTGGGCCAGGCCAGTCTGCTCTAATCAGCACACAGTTTCCTATGCCCTGGCCTTCTTTCTATTTTTATGTCTGAAAAGACAATCCGATTTAACAAGAAAGCTTGTAAGAATTGCTTTTAAAAACCTAATTCCATCTTCCTAACATTAATTTCAAGTTTTATATTTCTCCTCCCACACGCATAAGGATTTTTCCCCAGGTACAGCTGTAACCAGGGACATGCTACTCTTTTATCCCCAGCTGTCGGTAGACAAACTCTGTTGTTGTGGCTGCAGGAGGAAGCTAACTGCTTTTCCAATACTTTGTGTAACCTAGCCCCATGCCCACCCTGTCTAACAGGTCACAAGTATTTATCAGTAAAATATGGTCAAGCCTTGAGGAGTTCACAACCTAGTGAGGCAATGAGAGAGAGAGAGAGAAACGCACCGTTGGTCTTACAAATGGCCATTGCCAATCTTCTCACTTCTTCCTTCAATCTGTCCAAAGCGGTAAAGGAAGAAGAGACTATCAGTCAGGCAGGAGTCATAGCCCTCTGAAAATCCCAATAATCACAACCTTCCTGTCACCCAGGAGTTACTTCTAAGAACTTCAAATTCTCCCCAACCCTGCCACCTGCCAGAAATAATTTTTTCCCCTGATATCAGAGCCTCTACCCTCTTTGCAAAGTAAATCCCTCCCTCAGCCTAGTCTCCCTTTTCCACATTCTGGTCTCTCCCTGGAATGCCTTCCTTGCCCCTTCCCCTCACCTCCTTCCCGTGGCACCTCTTGCTAGCCTTTGGGAAAAGAGCTCGAACTTCTTCCCTCTGGGATGGACTCAGCCCCATGGAGCACCTACCTTCAGGGCAGTAGAGGTTAAACTAACTCCCTACAAGGGCCAGGCAGGACAGACAGTATTCTTTCATTTCTGCACATTAAGTACAAGGGAATATTCTTTACTTTGACAAAGAAATATGCTCTTATTCCTCCTTGAAGCATATGACCCTTGGTTAACCTTTCACTTTCACAATTTTGACAGAGATAGGAATTAGGATAATTAGGATAAGATTCATTTTCCTCCTAATTCTATTATAAGATTAATAACAGTGCAAAAGTGGGGTTCAAGTGACAATAGACACCAATGTTGGTAAGTGATGAGGGACCTTCTGAATAATAGGGAACATAGGCACTCTTAGAAGTCCACTCTCCAGCCACTGCTTCCTCACATGCAACATGGTCCCAGTGTGGCTAGATCTTCTGACTTTCCAAGAGACAGAAATCCAGATATTTTGTAAAAAAAATCTGTTTGTCGAATGTTGTCATTTAATTCAAAAGAACTTAAAATGCTGCAGAGGTGAATCCCAAAAAGAATGCAGGGTGCCAGAAGACTTCCCAGGGGACAGTCTCTGGCACTGCCAAGCCCAACAGGCATTTATCTTCTTTTATTACATTTGCCCAACTTACAACAGTTCCATAACCATGATTTTTCCAAAGATCAATAGTCTATTTCTGTATTAATTCTCCAAAGTTGTGGCATATCTGTGTTTCCTACCCTATTTCCATGGCATTAATAACAGTGTATTAAAGTCAAATTACCCTCCTCTCCCTCCTCTCTTTCTCCCTCCCCTGCAAAAGGAGTTAAGACATAGTGCTTTTAAAAACCAAAGCTTGGAGTCAAATTAGTTTAGATATTAAATTACAGTAGCTTCATAGAGTTCTCTAGAGTTTCTAGAATTTTTACCAGTAATCTTACTGTAAACCCTTGTTCAGAGGAGAACGGAGTAAATATGGTATGGTTAGCATGCACGCACACACCCCACAAACAGCACTATGATGAAAACTGAAATCACAGTATGTGAGTCACTTAGCACTGCCATGTGCCTTCCTTAAGCCTAAGGAGCTCGATGCAGAGGATTTTCCCATTTCTGAACTCCAACCATTTAGCACCCTCCCCCATCAGCATTTACTCTACATTTTTATCCCAACTCTATGTACATCTGCCTTCCCTGTAAGAGCAAGGACTGTAGCTCTTGACTGTATCACCAGGCCTGGAACAGTGCCTTACACACAGTTGGCTAAGCATGACGTATTGCATAAGCCATTATCATCACCCAAATAGCTATTATTTCCAGAGCATTTACTAGGGGCTAAGTAGTTTACCTACATTATCCTAGAGGCTTTCCCAGACCAGACCATCCGATCCAAAGCAGCTCCCAGTCACCCTCTAGCATGGAAACTTATTTTATTTCCCTAAATAGGATTTACTGCTATCTAATATACTCTTGTTTAATTATGTCTCCCCAACTAGAAAGAAAGATCCAAGAGAACAGCCATTTTGTCCCCCTCATGCTTGGCACGTAGAGAGCAAATAAATGAATCTAAACTTCCCACTTCCTTGGGTGGCAGAGTTGATTTGCACAAAGGTCGCAGTAAGTATGCTTTAAAATGTATATGCGCTGTATGCTAACATAAAAATAAATAAATAAATAAAATAAAATGTATATGCAGATTTCAGGGGCACCTGGGTGGCTCAGTCCAGTGAGCGAATAACTCCTGGTCTCCACTGAGGTCATGATCTCATCGGTTGTGGGGACAGAGCTCTTCCCGGGGAGGTTGGGGGTGGGAGTGCTCAGCGGGGAGCCCGCTTCAGATTCCTTCTCCCTCTGCCCCTCCCCTCTCTCTCTAATAAATCTTTTAAAAAATGTATATCTAGATTTCAGGATAATTGCGTTGAATATTTTATGGTTCACAATACCGGGAGAGGGGAGTGATATAAAAGTTTAGTCACTTTCCCTCAATCAGCGACTGATGACATAGGTGCTGGAATTTTTGCTGCAATATGAAAGCCACTTCCTCTGACATAAGGTCCACTGCCAAGTGTGACTATTGCCACATCCTCTGATAAAGAGTTCATGATGGCTAGGTTGGTTGGGGTGGTCAGGATTCCAGAAGCTCACACTTAAAAAGGGGTAAGTGGAGCGGTCAGACGACCAAGCGTAAACGTACAGGAGGATCTCCGCGGATTCGTCATCCCCCACCCCGATTCTCTGCCTTGGGGTTCCCCTTCTACCGCGTGCCGCTGCTTCCTTTCACCTTCAGACCCCGGACGCACTGCAGGATCAAACCTTGCTCACCCCCAAGCCTCCAGGGGGCGAGGTCACCGAATCCCACGTCACATGAGTGGAGACGCGCGCGGGTGCCAGCAGACTCCCGGAAGGTTCAGAGGCAGCGACCAGTGCCTAGAGCTCACCCACCCCTGCCCCGCCCCTCGCTCCGGCAGTCGGGACCCTCCCTCGCAACCGCACAGACCTCGGCTGGTCCCGTCCCGCCCCTAGCTCCGCCACGGCCCCGCCCACCTAGACTCCGCCTCTGGGTCCGCCCTCGTCCCGCCCCTCGCGGCGGCGCTTACTCTGCGGTCGACAGCTACACCGCCAGAGCCGGCAAGCTGGTGGCTGTCGTTGCTGCTCGTCCTCGTCTTCCCGCGTCACCGCTGCCGCCATGCCCGGAGGTCTCCTTCTCGGGGACGAGGCTCCCAACTTCGAGGCCAATACTACCATCGGCCGCATCCGTTTCCATGACTATCTGGGAGACTCGTAAGTGGCCACCTCGTAGTCTGCCGTCGGGTTACGCCCGACCGCGGAGGCGCCTTCCCTATTTCTTCTCCCTTCCGTCCTCCTCCCAGCTCAGCCTCCAGCTCGCCGCCCGCCTCCTCCCCGCACCGGTTCCTGCACGTGCCTCTGGCCGAGTGGCCTCTGCCCCGCGTCGGCCGAGCGCTGCTGGGGGCCGGCCCCCGGATCCGCTCCCGCTGGCGGCCCCCCTCGTGGCTGAGCGAGCTCCGCGGCGGGAAAGGGGGAGGGGAACGAAATTGGGTTCCCGCAGGTTCGGGAACCCGAGGCGGATGGAGGCCTGGTTGCCTATCGCACTCGGTTTAGTAAGCGGTGCCAAGGAGCGCGGTCAGGCGGAGGCCCGGCGGGGGCAAGGGCTGGGCGGCATCAGCGGTCGCGTCCCGGGATTCGTGCCCAGGGTCGCACCTCCCTCCCTCCCTCCTTCTGTTCTGGAATTTGCTCCCGGGGGAAGGTGGGTGTTAAAGGCCACGGTCTGAGGACACTCCTGCTGGCTGAAGGTCCGGAACAGCCCAGCGCGTTATCTGAAGTCCCGCTCGCTGCAGTGGCGTTTGCAGGCTTCTCGACACAAAACGTAAATTTAAAACCACCAGCTCCCAAATAACTGGCTAAAAGACTTGTCCAGAGCCTCCTGCAGTGGATGGGCCATGATTTGATAACAGCTCTGGGAGGGACCAAGAACACTCTGTCTGTAGGTGTGTCCTTCATTCCAGAACTTGCAACACTGTGCGGGGGAGGGCTTTCTGAGGTTGCTGCGTTGCAGTGCCGCGTTTTTGCCTTCTCGGCGCCGCAGGCTCTTGGGGCGCCAGCACTCGTGTACCTCCCGGCTTTGGAGACCCTTTTGTTTCCCGGTGTGTGCCCCTCACCGCTTCCTGTGCCCTGCTGCCCCGCTTCCCGCACGTGGCCTTGCTGGTGATACCCAGACCAGGCCTGGCAGTACCATTACGACTAGGAGTAAATCGGTGTTCCCTGGTTTTACATTTTATAGTTCCTGAATCAGCAAGCTTTCGAGTTGATTAGTTTTAACCTGAAAACATCCCAGAGATGTGTCATTATAATATTATGGTTCTGGAGTTCCAGCAGCCCCACCACACTGGTTTTCCTTTTTTTTTTTTTCTTTTTTTCTTTTTTTAAATTATTGAAGGACAATTGGCACACAGTGTTTCATTAGTTTCAGGTGTATAACAAACTAATTAGACAATTTGGTATATTACTCTGTGCTCATCACAGTGAGTGTAGTGACCGTCTGTCACCATGCATTACGATGTTATTGATTCTATTCCCCAAGCTGTACTTTCCTGCAAAGTACTAATTTTGTTAGGACAAAGTAATAACTGCAACTTTGTACCTCTTAATTCCCTTCATCTATTTCACCCATCCCCCCACCCCTTCCGGCAGTCACTGGTTCTTTGTATTTATGAGTCTGTTGCTGGCTTTTTGTGTGTGTGTCGGTTTTGTACTGTGAGGTGGTGCGGCTTCACAATTCCTCCATGATTTGTATACTTTTTATTCACAGTGCCCAAGTATAGGTGTGTATAGACAGAGGGAAGTTTATGAAATTAATTAGTAACTCAGTGGGGCTATGCAGAGAATCTGGGAGAGAGTCTTACATTTTAGGCCTACACATCGCCTTAAAAATCCCTTAAGTCCATTGTCCAGCCTCTGATTATGGGAAAAGCTAAGCTTTGTGAAAGACAGGACTAGGCTAGAAAAAAAGATGAGAAATGGAACATTCAGACCTTAAATGTAGGAGGAGACCTCAGATATATAGAATGTGTCCAATCTCGTAATCTAGGTATTAGTGTTCTCTCAAAAGTCCATGCGATTTTCAGGATATATGTTTCTTCCTATTCCCATCTATAGCCTTTACCCCCGTACAGCAAAATCTTACTGGAACTCTCAGATTGTATAGATTAAAGATAAATAATAACATACTGTGCCAATAATTATAAATACTGCAACTGTTTAAACTAACCCTACTTTTTGGGTTTCTTCTTGTTGTTGTTTATTGGCCCCTGGATCTATCTTGATTTCATTGAAAGTGGTACCTTCTCAGGGAGCCACCAGGAGGAAGATGAGAAAAACACCTGCATCTATAAACAAGTAGTATTACAAGGGCTGCCTTGGATCAGGCATGATCCCTCCCTTACCCCCAAAAGAAGTTTGAGCTCTTTATATAATTACAACAGAAGGATTTTGCCTAATACAGTTTTTCTCGACTCCATTCTGTGGATGATCTCAGTTCAGATGATACTTTTTGATCCAGGTGGGGTTTTTTGGAGGAAAAAAAATAATTTCAAACATTACAGGTATCTGCCCTGCCTCTGACAATTGGAAACAACTAAGGGGGTTGGGTGCTGCATTTGGTGAATTTTATTACTATTTTTGTATGTATGTAGTAGAAGCAGCTGCTTCACAGTACATTTTTACCAAACAAAGCGTGTTCTCCTGGTATTTTCTGGAGGTGAGTGGGGACCCTTCCCTTAAAGGATGAAACCTTTTGTCTTTTGAAAATGAGGAAGGAAATGGGATAATGTAATTGAACTACTCTTACTCTTAAGAGCACAGTAAGGAGACTTGGAGGGGAAGACAGGCTGTAATAAGACAGTCTCGAGAGTTATCCTATTTGGCAAACTGGAGTGTGGCTTCTGAGGGGGGCAGGATGTGAAGTGGCTTAAACTCAGTTCCTTAGCATGATTCAGCAAAAACCTTCTCGACACAATGGAAAGTTGTATGTCTAACACTTAGAATTTCATCAACCATTAACAACACAGGAAGAAATGACCTGTTTATTTTTCTTTAACTTTTTTTTTAAAGATTTTATTTATTTATTTGACAGAGACAGACACAGGGAGAGAGGGAACACAAGCAGGGGGAGTGGGAGAGGGAGAAGCAGGCTCCCCTCCAAGCAGGGAACCGGATATGGGACTCGATCCCAGGACCCTGGGATCATGACCGGAACCGAAGGCAGAGGCCCAACGACTGAGCCACCCAGGCGCCCCACCTGTTTATTTTTTTCTCAACTCCTGGAGACTTTCTCTTGAGTCTCATCTGACACTTAAGCCGATCCTTTTCTGCAGAATCTAAGACCTAGATTTTACCCATGCCTAGATTATTTTCAAAAGATGTATATCCCTCTTACTGCCCTTTATAGAAAAGTAAACCTACCGCAGTCCTCCAGAATTTTAAAAATACTACCTCTCTCTTCCCAGTCTTGGCATAGGGCCATCTATCCTTTTTGTGGGAAGACTTTTCCTCTCCTGAAGCCTTGGGAGTCCAAGTGGCAGATGTAGGTGGGAAGGAGGAGGTACCCTTGTCTGCTTTTGTTCTCTGTGCTTCGGGAAACTTGGCGAACTTTTGAGAGGTCAGCTTGACATCTAGGCTATGTTTAGTAATCTAGTAGTTTAGGATCCCGGTTTAACGCCAGCAAGGCTTGTGGAAAACCGAGTGTTAAATTTTCCTTTCCAGTCAGAGGAGTAGTTCCGGTTGCAGAGGAGAGGGAAAGTGTAGTCCAAAAGTTCTTGGTGACTGTAAGCTTGAAATGTGCTTACAATCCAGACAGAGTTTTACTTTAGCTAATGATGATTATTCAGATAGTAGGATTTACCCAAGAATCTGTGGTTGTGAAAATCTGTTGTAGGCTCTTAGCGTTCTGCCCACTTGGTCTAAAACAAGAAGAAACTGCCAACAGAGACAGGCAAAACTGTTTTGTCAGGGTGCAGAGATCGGGTGTCCTGTTCGGCAGGCTGGGTCAGTAAAGACGACTTAACAAAAGTTTTTATATCCATTCACTACAAAGAAGCCAAGTGTCCACTTTAATTTTACATATAAATAGGGGATAGAAGCCTATTTATTTCAGATTACATAACCTGCTTATTATTGCAATCAGGGATTGGTTTTGATTGGGGCACATTGGGACGTCCATTGTTGAAGCTGAATGTCAGGGTCTCCGTGCCTAGGCAAAAAAACAGAAGTGAGTAAGTGGGCGGGGAGGTGGGGAGTTACTTCAGTAAGTTTGTTGGTATGAGTAGCACAGATTTTACGAGCTGAAAAGAGTCAGGGTGGCCCTGTAGTTTATTAAAGGAGGCGACACCCTTAAATTAGAGTCTTTTAAGGCATATATCATGTGGAATTTCATATCTTTGGTTGAATTGGGCTTTAAACATGGGCTGGAAGTAAGAAAGTAAGAAGTAAGTAAAGTAAGTAAGAAAGTAAGTAAGTAAGAAGTAAGTAAATCAAAGCATTGCTCAACAAAAATCTAAAAGTAATTGTCCTCATAAGCGCATTCCTTTAAAAAAGAAAGTCATTTTTGACTTAGGATTTGTGATCTTCTCCAGTAAGTTGTGACTTCTTTTTCCTTTCTTTCAGATGGGGCATTCTCTTCTCCCACCCTCGGGATTTTACCCCCGTGTGTACCACGGAGCTTGGCAGAGCTGCAAAGCTGGCACCAGAATTTGCCAAGAAGAACGTTAAGATGATAGCCCTTTCAGTAGACAGTGTTGAAGACCATCTTGCCTGGAGCAAGGTATAGTACCAATTGGCATGTGCTTTGAAATTATAGATCAAGTTAAAAATTATATAGAGTAGCTTGGTTTGTTTTTGTTTTTGTTTTAATTTTTAATTTAAATTCACTTTAGTTAACATACAGTATATTAGTTTCAGAGGTAGAGTTCAGTGATTCATCAGTTGCATAGAACACCCAGTGCCCATTACAACATGCCCTCCTTAATGCCCGTCACGAGTTACCCATCCCCCTCACCCCCCTCCCCTCTAGCAACCCCCAGTTTGTTCCCTATAGTTAAGAGACTCTTACAGTTTGCCTCCCTCTCTGTTTTTATCTTACTTTATTTTTTCCTTCTCTTCCCCTATGTTCCTGTTTTGTTTCTTAAATTCCACTTATGAGTGAAGTTATATGATATTTGTCTTTCTCTGACTGACATGTTTCACTTAGCATAGTATCTTTTAGTTCCATCCACATTGTTGCAAATGGTAAGATTTCATTCTTTTTGATGGCTGAGTAATAGTCCTGTGTGTGTGTGTGTGTGTGCGCGCGCGCGCGCGCCTGTACTACATCTGTCATCCGTCAGTGGACATCTAGGCTCTTTCCATATTTTCCTTGTTGTAGACATTGTTGCTATAAACACTGGGATGCACATGCCCCTTTGAATCATTATTTTTATATCCTTTGGGTAAATACCCAGTAGTGCAATTGCTGGGTCACAAGGTAGTCCTGTTTTTAACTTTTTGAGGAATCTGCATACTGTTTTCCCAAAGTGGCTGCACCAGTTTACATTCCCACCAACAGTGTAGGCGGGTTCCCCCTTCTCCACATCCTCACCAACACCTGTTGTTTCCTGAGATGTTAATACTCTAAGTATCTTCGTTTTTTGAGGTAAAGGTACAAGTGACCTTAGATTCATTGATTTTTTTTTTTTAAGACTTTATTTATTGCAGGGGGGGGTGGGGCACTGAGAACATGGAGAGTGAGAGGAAGAAGCAGACCCCCAGCTGAGCAGAGAGCCCCATGCGGGGCTCAATCCAGAATCCTGAGATTATAACCTGAGCCGTAAGCAGACGCTTAACTGACTGAGCCACCCAGGCGCCCCTCAGATTAACTAATAATCTGAAAGTCTGACTTAGACCACACTGTGACCTCTGCCTTTGCTAAATGCAATGCTTGGTTCTTAGCCCTGCTCTTTCTTGGCCTGCTAGGAGCCTTTAACCCAGTGATCACTATATTCTGAAACATTTTCCTCTCTTGGCTTCCAGACACCGCATCTGTAGCTGTTCTGCTTATTCTCAGACTGAGCTCCATCTCTCAACTCCTAATTTATGCTGAAGTTTCCCTGGACACATTTCATGGATGCCTTCTCTTTTTATCTACACCTTTCCCGTTGGTGAAGTCATCCACTCACCTCTAAATGCTGTAATTCCCAAATTTCCATCTCTAGTTAGACTCTGCTGGCTTTCATACCGATACAACCCGTGCCAACTCAGCCTCTTCCCTGGGATGTCCCGTCATCTCATACCTAGTATGTCTAACACGGGGTTCTTTTTTCTTAATCCAAGGTCTTACTCATCTTAGAAAACAGACACTGTGTTTTCATAGTTGCTCAGGTCAAAAAGCCAGGCATCATCCTTAATGCCTCTGATTTTTCCATACCTGTGTCCGAGTTATCAGTAAATTCATCTCCTCCACCTTAAAATTATCCTTAATCCTATTTTGAAGACTCTCTACCCAGGTTGTGGCTTGCCCTCATGTCCTTCTGGTCTTGACTCATTAAAGCCTCCCATGGCCTCATTATCTAAGATTATAACTCTTCTCCACACTCCCTAGCCCCCTCTGATTGATTTTCTCCTTAGCACTTGTCACCATCTAAAAGAAAATGCTCTTCACATTGCTGGTTTCGTTTGTTCATTTGTCCGCACCCAGCGGAGTAGAGGCTCAGCCGGGCAGGCTCCCGTTCTGTGCACTGCTGAACCGTGCTTGATGCCTGGTACATTCTAGGTGGTTGGTCCGTACATGTAGAATGTAGGAACTGAAGGAATTGCCTGCTTGCAGCAAAGGAGGATGTACTTGGCCAATAAATGTGGTGATCTAGGCTGAACTGAAGAACATTATGATGGCTTCGCTGTGATGTGCCACTGAATAATGCTGATAGGTCAGCTCAGAGGGATGGACCATGTACCACGCACTGTGCCAAGCGCTTCACTGTACAACTGAATAAAAGATGTCCCGACTTGGGAGTTGGCCACCTGGGGCTGCATCCCTCGGCCATTTTATGCTCATTGATTCTCGGTGTCTGAGAGGAAAAGAACCATATGCAGGAGAAAAGAGAAGCACATTGCTCTTTCTCAGGGTGGAATTCCTTCTCATTCCTTACTTCTGGCTGTGAATAGCAGCTGTCTTTCTACAACGATCTCACGGGCTGTTTCTCATTTGTTTCCAAGAGCAGCCCTGGAGGTATGTGGTTCGTGCCCTCGTGTTTGCCACTGAGAATACCTTTTCCTCCCACAGAGCTGGAGGGACTTGCTCAGGATTGTCTTGCTGTAAAATGATGGCAGTGGCCCGTAGGAACCTCACACTGATGCTGTTGTGATGCTAGGTGCTAGAGGGCAGGCATTAGCCCGATTTAGGATAGAACAGAGGCAAAGTATGTGGTTCATTGGTGCTCATGGATGTCACGGAATACCCATTGGGCAAGCGGCAGTGTTGACAATTGATGGTATAGTGATAGTTAAATTGAGAGATCACTAAAGGAAGAGCTTATTGCCTCTTGTATAACATCTCTTAAAGCATTTTGGCTGGTGAGCTTCTGCTGTAGAATTTTCCCAATTGGGATTGCATTCAATAGGAGACACGTCCCAACTGTCAAAAACAGTGACGTTCCGCTAATTAAAGAGGGAACTTCACGGTGCCTCTCGCACGAATCCATATGGATCGTTTTTTAGATGTGATGACTTGGTAGGGAGCCAGTGACAAGAAAAGGGAGGCTAATGGGGCGCCTGGGTGGCTGAGTGGGTTAAGCCTCTGCCTTCGGCCCAGGTCATGATCTCAGGGTCCTGGGATCGAGCCCCGCATCGGGCGCTCTGCTCAGCAGGGAGCCTGCTTCCCCCTCTCTCTGCCTGCCTCACTGCCTACTTGTGATCTCTCTCTCAAATAAATGAATAAAATTAAAAAATAAAAAAAGGAAAAGGGAAGCTAAGATAATAAATAAGATAATTAAATAAGATAATAAAACTAAGGAACATGTCAAAAAGTGTTGCTACCATTTTCAGAGTTCATCTGTATGACTCTTAACCCTGTCGCGTCTCCGTGGAGAAATTAAAGAGTCTGTGACTACCATGACTTCTATCCACTTCACTTTCAAGGTCGCACATAATACACAAACCTCATTCTAACTTTAAATCCTCTTTTCTGCTTCTTCCTAAAACTACCCAGATAAGGGACTTGCTCTCTTCTCAATTCTTTATGCTCAGACTTGCCTGCATGTTTCATTAATACTGTTCCTCTTAACCTGTGAAGAGCTCATCCATCCTCCGAGGCCCGGGGTCAGAGTCTTTCCTGAAGTCTCAGCCAGCTCAGCAGACCTGTAAATGGGGACATTAGGATACTCAGCATTCACAGTCTGCCATGTACCCGTGATAGCCCTGCATTTGCTTCGACTTTGTAGGAGAGTCATCTGAACCAGAGTAAACATTTCTTTGAAGGCAGGAACTGTGTCTTACTCGTCCACACTGCCGGCCCCACTTTGAGTGCCGTATGGACACTTGATCAAATAAGAAGCTAGATTTTTTTTTCCCCCAAAGGCTTCTAGGGACTGGAAAAGTAGAAGTGATTGAGTGCAGTTAACTAAGGGAAGAGAACAGCATAGGGAGGAGCGTACATTATTGTCTTTCAGTTCAGACCTGAAATACCTTGTTTCTATGTGGATGTTTCTGCCTTTTTCACCCATAAAAATTTTACATGTTATTTGTCCTTAAAGTATATATATTCAGCTCTATTCTTGGGTTTGCTTTGTGATTTTTTTTTTTTTTTTTCCCCATTTCTTAATAATCTGCCTTCCAGGGACGCCTGGGTGGCTCAGTTGGTTAAGCAGCTGCCTTCGGCTCAGGTCATGATCCCAGCGTCCTGGGATCGAGTCCCACATCGGGCTCCTTGCTCTGCAGGGAGCCTGCTTCTCCCTCTGCCTCTGCCTGCCATTCTGTCTGCCTGTGCTCGCTCTCCCTCTCTCTGATAAATAAATAAAATCTTTAAAAAGAAAAAAAAAAATAATAATCTGCCTTCCAGTAGTGTTGTGTCTGGGTCGGTGTACTTAGCGGGCAGGGACCAGATCTATAGAATTATCTGTGCATGTGGCATTATTTCTAGAACTGATGGATTTGGGACACCTGGGTGGCTCAGTAGGTTAAGCCTCTGCCTTCGGCTCAGGTCATGATCTCAGGGTCCTGGGATTGAGCCCCGCATCAGGCTCTCTGCTCAGCAGGGAGCCTGCTTCTCCCTCTTTCTCTCTGCCTGCCTCTCCACCTCCTTGTGATCTCTGTCAAATAAAGAAATAAAATCTTAAAAAAAAAAGAACTGATGGACTTAATGAACCCCTTATTTTGGATGGCGTTTACTTGTTGGGAATCTGGTGGTGCTTTGGATTGGGATCTAACTCCACAGTATTCAACTCTGCTGCTTTCTTTCTTGCTGCTTCAAACAGTAAAAGCATGCCAATTTTTAAGAGGACTGGCCATGAAAAGGGTCTACAGTTAAAACCTAAGTACTGTACCACACTTTTCTTTCTGTCAGTGACTGATTGGGATAAGGGGTGTTCATTCATTCATTTTCTTACTCAAATTGCTTATAGAGTAAATTACGATTGTGATCCTCTTCCCTATCTTGCAAGATAATAGCTGTTAACTGATCGAATTCAGAAGATGTGCTTGGTTTAGATTTCTTTTTCCTCTCTCACCTGCATTTCAGGATATCAATGCTTACAATGGTCAGGAGCCCACAGAAACATTACCTTTCCCCATCATTGATGATAAGAATCGGGACCTTGCCATCCTGTTAGGCATGCTGGACCCGGCGGAGAAGGACGAAAAGGGCATGCCTGTGACAGCACGTGTGGTGAGTGTAGAAATCCATTGTGGAGTCCTCATGACTGGCCAGGCTCTTCGTCTGATTGAGTGCTTGCACCAGCTCCAGGAAATAGGGGAATATCTCTGATTGCAAAATAAATTAGCGGCAATCTCATGGAGCATCTGTACTGCTAATGCAAAGTAAAATTTTCAGCTAAATTTTAAAGTTGCTGAATTTGACAGCTTTTGGAAATCTGCGTAAAATAAGTAGTTATCCTAAGATGTCATCTAGAAGTGGGGAATCTTTTCTCCAGCTCTCCTGACAGCCCTCTCCAAAGTGGTGGGCTATCCCCTTTCCCATAAGGCAGTTCTGGCTTGGAATTTCTACTTGTTCTGTCCTTACCCACTAGAGAACAAACTTAGTCCCTCAGCTGCAAAACTGTACAACTATTTAAGGACGAGGATCAACTCCCATTAGTATATTTTAGGATAATCATCCCCAGTTAACATAGTACCTTCCCAGGGCCTTTCTGGATTCAATTTGAGTATCAGGTGTTCTTACTGAGACAGCCAGAGCCAATAGAATGCCCTTCTAAATTTAGAAAAATAACATGGAGGGGGCCACCTCGCTGGCTCAGTCAGTAGAGCATGTAACTCTTGATCTTGGGGTTGTGAGTTCGAGCCCCATGTTGGGTGCAGAGATTAAAAATAAAGAATAAAAAAATAAATCTTAAAAAAAAAAGAAACCACGGAGAATAAAGTTCTCTAAACACCAGCCACCTAGATTAACAGTTTGCTGTATCCTTCTAGATGTTCTGGGACGGGGCAGGTAGAGGGTTGTTCTATTTGTTTTTTAAACACCCTTGAACATTTCTAATGACTGATGAACTTTCAGAGAGGCTGTAATATCAAAAACACTTAAAGAATTCCTCTATTTTGGGGCGCCTGGGTGGCTCAGTGGGTTAAATCCTCTGCCTTCGGCTCGGGTTGTGGTCTCAGGGTCCTGGGATCGAGCCCCACGTCGGGCTCTCTGCTCAGCGGGGAGCCTGCTTCCTCCTCTCTCTCTGCCTGCCTCTCTGCCAACTTGTGATCTCTGTCTGTCAAATAAATAAATAAAATCTTTAAAAAAAAAAAAAAAGAATTCTTCTATTTATGCATTTGTGTGCTTTGCAGGTGTTTATTTTTGGTCCTGACAAGAAACTGAAGCTGTCCATCCTCTACCCAGCAACAACCGGCAGGAACTTTGATGAGATTCTCAGAGTAATTACCTCTCTCCAGCTAACGGCGGAAAAGAGGGTTGCCACCCCGGTTGATTGGAAGGTAAAGATGTTAAAAGGGCAGGTGCTCATGCTGTCTGTAAGGTCCTACGGGCTGATCTCTCAGTGGCTGTCTTCAGGGTCATTGTTACCTGGGGATCTTTTTCTGACATGCACACACACTGGCTGGAGTTCTCAGGGCTGAGTTTCCAATTTGCCATGAGGCCATTCTCAAAATCTTTGACACTTTATATAAAGTGCACACTCCCTATGTTGGCTTCCTAACTTCTAGATCATTTGATCAAGTTAATTGGTCAGAATGATGCCTTTTAAAATAAGAGAATTTTTTAAAAACCTTTAACTCTTCCCCAAATTAGCAAAATGATGGCAGAATATTTATAGCTAGACTTAGATTGGCCACTTCAGACATGGCTCTAAAACACTGTGGTATATTAATGTCACGGAGCATTTCATTTCTCTTAAGCTTCATTCTGTCTTTTAAACTCATGTAGAATTCTTGGTATCTTGTTCATAAATTTTTAATTTCTAGGATTTCTGCAAAAGGTAAGACAGGGATATCCCAAGGGTAATTTCATGTAGCTACATTTTTTTTTTAAATACGCTAACCTGAATACCAGGTTGTGTTTTGTTATTCCTGACAGGCAAATCACTTAAACTCTGTATATCCATCCACCGAACATGTGTTTACTGAGCCGGGGCAGTGGGCACTGGGATACAGCAGCAAACAGTATAAATCGAAATGTAAATAGAAGTCCCTCCCCTCCTAGAGCTCACACTCCAGTGGGTGGAGACAAACAGTAAGCAAGTCTCCTGTGTGTTAGGTGACAATGAGTGTGGCGAGAATGGGAATTCAGGAGTGGGAAGGTTGGTTTTATAACTGGCTGTCAAGGAAGGCCTTCCTCCGAAGGGACCTTTGGGAAAGACACAAAACAAGGGACCAAGTCACACGTATTTATGAGAGAAGAGCACTGCTGGCAGCAGGAACAGCTGGAAAGCAAGCTTGGTGGGTTCGAGAAACAGAAGAAAAGCCAGCGTGCCTGGGAGAGGAGGAGCAGGAAGTGGGGTGAGGAGCCGGGGATGAGAACAGAGGCAGGAATCATTGACACAGGGCAGCAATGAGGACTTAGAATTAATATTTTTTAAAGTGTGATGCCAGGCCATCGCTGGGTTTAAAGTAAGACTCCTACTTGTTAACATAGGGAAATAGTTCCCTCACAAAAATGTCACCCTGTGCAAACAAAATTCCTCAGAGGGGAGAGAGTAACCAATACCGAGTTCTTCCCAGGAGCACCTGTAGCTACTTTCTAAAGTCAACTCTTGCCTTTAAGGTTCCCTCTAAGATCGGATTTCACCATTTCTCAATGTCTTTGAACAGGACGGAGACAGCGTGATGGTTCTTCCAACCATCCCTGAAGATGAAGCCAAAAAAATCTTCCCTAAAGGAGTCTTCACCAAAGAGCTCCCCTCGGGCAAGAAGTACCTCCGCTACACGCCCCAGCCGTAGTCTCCAGCCGAGGTCTCTGGGGAGCTGGTGCTGGAGCTGTTGGCTTAGCTTAGTGAGCCAGATGATGCCGGCTGCCAATCGTGTTCTCCTACAACTCTTCATAAAAACATCCTGGTGTGATCACAGCCAAGGTCTTTAGGTTGCTCTACTACTGGCTTATTAAATGAAAATGGCACTAAAAATTTCTCGGGATCCTTTACTCTGTGCCTTCACCAGCATTCACCTCCGTTTGTGTACCTTAGCGTGCTCCTCCGCTGACTCTCTTTGAAACACGTTCTGTAGGAGAGGCTCGGATCTCTACGGGATTTGGGATCAGTGAGGTAGTGTTGAGAAAGCCTGCTTTGCTCCATCATAGAATGACTCTCTGTTTTTCAGCTCTTCTGATCAAACCCAGAACTTGAGGTTTGGAGTCCTCTGTGATGAGCGTGCATACAACCCCTTAACTGAGCGTACCCAGATGTATCTTCACTGTTGAGTGTTTGGATCACAGCAGGGGCAGAGAACCTTTCATTTCTCTACTTTTTCAGGAGATAACAAGTGGGATAAACAGGGGAAGGATCTTTTAAGTATTTTGCTATAAAGAAAACGTTTCAGTAAATTTCTGTCAAAAGAGAAAGGCGGCTTGCCTGCGGGGGAGGTGTAATCTGGTGCCCTGTGCCTTTCATACAGAGTATTTCCGTCTGTCAGTCTGCGCTTCGCTGATGGATGCCAGCAAGGGCACACCTCGGGAAGAGAGGAGAAGATGATGGCAAATGTTTTATTCTAGAACACTTCTTGCAGTGAGGCGGGTGGGGCTGTTTTCTGACTCTTGCCTTTTGGGAATCAGCAAATAAATTCTTTATTAAAACTGGAGCAGAGGATTCTGTCGTCACGTCTTGAAGCACTAGTTTAGACTCTGTCCTGCAGGGCGGAGGTCTGCTTGCCTGAGTTGGCATTGGTACTTTTTCTCCAAAGGCAGATCCATAAAATGTCATACAATGAAAGTCCAGGAGCAACGGACAAACAAGGATTTCACAACTCTTGGACCACTTTGCTCCTTCCTCTTGGTTCCCTTGGGTCCTTGAGTTTGTGACTCCCGCTGTGAAGAGCTCTTAATTGGATTACTAGGCTTAATCTTGAGAATAGGACGACTGTGCTCTTCTCGAAAGGATACTAACTACGAACTAACTACCCTGAGCTCATGGTCTCTCAGACTTTCATTAGACCGTGCTAAATAGGTCGTGGGTTTGGAGGTCATCTCTTGCCTGTAGCCCTTTATATTTTTATTGAGTTTGATAATATAAAAGGTGATGCCTGGTGCCAGGTGTTAGATGGGTCATTCCGTCTTTAGTTTCCTTGAATTCTCCACGTGTAAAATTCTAGTGATACCAGGAAGGTTAAGAATGGAGTGAAAATTCCCAAGTTACCCAATATCCTGAAGAATGCCATCTAAAAGACCAGAAGACTGGTTTTCCTGCTTTTGCCTCTTCAAGTAATAGTATGTTTTGCCAGTTAAAATTCATCTTAGGGTGATATAGGTGTGGGCACCTGACAGTGCTGGCCCAGGATGAGGTCCATTCCTGACAATAAGGCAAAAACCTCATACAGAGAACTCCTTGCCCTCATTTTGCCAACCTGAGGCTCAAAGTCCCAGACCCAGCCTTGAGGGAAGAGGCTACAGCCTAGCTTCACGGTAACCTCCTCAAGCAGCTGCACCCGTGTGCCCTCCCCTGCCCCCATTTCCAGACATGTTACCATAATAATAGAATAAGGCACATGGATGAAGGGTATGGCATAGGGGAATATTGTCAGTACTACTATAATAGCATCATGGAATGACCGATGGCTACACTTGGGGTGAGCACAGCATAACGGTTAGAGAAGCCGAATCAGTAGGTCGTACACCTGAAACTAATGTAGCATGGTGTGTCAACATGGTTATATAATGAGAAAAAGGAAGACGAAGCCTTTGTGGTTCAGTCATGGTGGCCTGGTTCCTACATGTGCAGCCACATCCCGAATTTGCTGACGCTGGTCGTCTGCTCTGAAATACTGCCCTAGTATGCGAGGTACCCAGAGGCTCTGAAAGGACTGACTGTTTCTCCCACCTTTTCTTCTATTCTTACCTCTATCCTGGTTTTCCCTAAAGTTGAGAACCAAATATCCTTTCAAAATCTTGTTAAAATGAAAAGGGATAACGGGTTCCAAATAATAAACAACCAGGCCATAAAACTGAACTTTATTTGACGTTTAAAAAGAAATTGAAAAGTGATACTAAACAGTATTATGCAACGTAAAATTGTTAATTTCTCCTGAACTTTGCTTTCACTAAGATGGTGGAATATAGTTCCGTTTTTCAACATTTACTAAGTCAGGGAGGGAGGGAATAACTTCTCTGGAAAATGTTAGGGAGGCAATGACAGCAAATCAAATTATAGGTCCTATGCTTCAGTCTAATACCAATACTCCTAAGAACTTTTATTACTCTCGGAAATTGCTACAGCTCTTTGGTTTCGTTTGGTATGCCTTGAATTGCATTATGATCCTGACAAATTTTTGAACATCTCAGGTACGATGCAACTGCTTCAAATCAGAGCTTTTACAGCAGCCCATCAGTTCTGAAATAAATACAGCAGTTCACTGTTCCAGCAACTTCTAACTAACCTTGCCAGGTAATCCTTCGGCACTTGGGCCAGGAGGTTAGCTCAGTCTTCACCCTAACTCTGCATAACACATTAGCAGCGTTAGTATTCTTTCCTAAAATGGGATCCACTTTCCAACGACACAAGAAACTCAAAAGCAAAATATTAAGACAGTGTTTCAGGAGAAACGTTTTTAAGTATTAACTGCCATCAGAAAACTTAGAAGTTTCTATTTTGTCATCTGGAACATTCCCTCTAAAAAATATTCTATATTAAGGGCTTTGAGAGAGACATTTGCATCTCTAGACCATCAGACACCCTCTTATGAAGAGATACTGTGTTAACTCAGCAAGAGTAGTCCAACAAAGGTGCGCCTCGGGAAAAATGTCAGGTGAGTTGAATTCCCGGTTAACTTTGTGACCGATTCCAGGATAACTGGAAACCTCTTTCCTGAAGAAAATGAGAATTTTTGTTAAATAACAGGGCCCGGAAAAAACGGAGACAATGAGGAGTCAGTTAAGTCAATTACTTGACTCCCAATTAGGTTCACATTTGTGAAAAAGTGTCCTTTTTAAGAAAGGAGAGGTGGACCCTAAGAAGGCTGCCTAAAAAGAACTAAGTTACTTTCTTAGGAACCATCATCAATCATACATTTGGTCAATGCAACTTTCCTTCCCCCCAACAAACACTACATCACCCTATCACAGATGACTGTGCAGGCCCACAATTCTATTAAAAGGGTCTTAGGGTGACTGGTTGGGTCTGCAATAGGTCACGGGACTTCTGAAACTGCGCATAGATGGCACATCATTTTCCCTTGGAAAGCATATTTATTTGGGGTGACTTCACAACTGGGAAAGAGAGGGTGCTGAAGGGCCCACCTGTGCATTTGCCTAGCGCCCTAATGCCCTGTCAGCACCGTCTTCACTCAGCCGCGTAGGCTTGGGCCCAAAGGAGCTGTGTTCGTGGCCCTGACAGAAACCCCTCTAGTAACGAGCCTCGCAGGTCCCCCACTCCCCAGACTTCCCTCCACTCTGTCCTGGCCCCATGTGACCAGCCCTCCCCTCTCTGACTCCATATGCTTTCCAGCGCTTCTCAAGCTTTTCCAAATTGACCCCGGTCGCCGAGGAAAGCAGGCAAAGATGTCAGGGCAAAACGTCCGTGACTCTCCTAACAAAATGGTTTGAAGTCTCCTGCTCTATCTTAAAAATTCATGCAAATTTGTCACCCTACTCCATAATATGCTTGTTTTAATATAAAACATTTCAGGTAACCTAATGGTTAAATGAGTTTCCTCCCTTTAAAAGAGCATCAAGTAAAAGTGATCTTCTAGGAAGATTTCTGGAATCCGCCTGTGGTTCCAAATGCCCTGCCCCCTCGCCAAAGGGAGAGGCACAGGCATTCAGACACTAATGTCTAATCTTGCTCGTGGCCTGACCCTCCCCATCCTTAACGTGTCTGTAGGGGTGCCTGGGTGGCTCAGTCGGTTAAGTGTGGGCCTTTGGCCCAGGTCATGATCCCCGGGGTCCTGCGGTCGAGCCCCATGTTGATCTTCCTGCTTGCTTCTCCCTCTCCTCCCTGCATGTGCTCTTTCTCGCTACCTCTGTCACTGTCTGTCTCTCTTGGTCTCAAATAAATAAATAAAATCTAAAAAAAAAAAAAAGTGTCCTACAGATTCCCACGATGGGGCCATCGTGGGAAGGAGGTCAAGAGGGAGGAAATTGGGACGGGGAACCTGTGGCAAAAATCACATCGTTCAAAAAAATTCCATCATTTTAATTGTTAAATAATTCAGATGTGCTTTATCTCAATTTTTTTGGTCAGTGAGCTGCCACTAAGGGTCTCTCTTCTCACCCCCGTACCACCCATATTTTGCTACTTGGCTTCACAGCTCCTTCCAGCTAGGTAGTTTACTATTCACGGTAAAAAAAAAATCTAATCCAAGTGTTAAGTTTATTACCTCGTTTTTTCTCTTCCAATTATATTCTCTGTGGGTCATTCGAAGACCAGTGTTGACTGAACCCGTCCGAATACATGCATCAGACAGAAAAACTAAGTTAGGGGTTTAAGAGTAAAGGTAGCAGAAGACTATTCTGAAATACCAATTTGCTTTCTCCCAGTAGGTCTCCTATTTCCCTTCTCCCCTCTCATCTGGGCTCTAGCATCTTTCCTCAGGGAGGTTTGCTATTAGGCTCCCAAGAGCCCCAGTCACGGGGTGGCAAACTCAAATGAGAACAGGCAGGTCACACAGACAAGGCAGCGGGCTGTATCTCAGACAAGAGGGCAGGGTGTGGACTGTGGCCAACTGCACAGCATGTTTTCCCCCTATGCTCAGCTCCATGTGTTGGCACATATAGGAACAAGCACCCAGTGTTGGCACGCTTTGAGTTTTTCAAGAAAAGCTCAAAATCTGGATTTTTTTTCTTACATGTGGAATGTTTAAATGCTCCTACTTTGCAGCTTACTTTAAAATTTGCAGACAAAGCATGTGGGCGGATCATACACACCCAGTGCACTGGCTGGATCCAGTCCTTGAGCCTATACCGTGTGTGACTTTTGCCCCAAATGCACTGGCGAATACAGAGTGATAGAGGACCATCCATCTAAAACTGGTAGATTGCAGGGAGCCTGAAGAAGGAGAGAGGCCTACAGGCCCAGGACCAGAGGGGGCCTGTGTCCTGCTTCCTGGCAGTGCTAAGATCTCTGACTCAGCAGCCCGCAGGGTGCCCCAATGAGGTTGACACTAAGCCCCGAGCTCCAAGCCCTGCCATAGACCCTGCTGCCCCAAGAGAGCTGTGGAAGGTGCAGAGTGGCTGGAGTCAGGATTCTTTCAGTGTTCACCAGCTTGAAGAGAAGCTCCCCCAAATCAGATGCTGCGCATGACCCCAGAACAGAGGCTAGAGAGTAAGCTGCAGCACGTCTGAGGTTGAATTTGCTTTTCTCGAGGAGAAGTGGAATTACTTATTGAATGTCTTTCCTCCTCACAAGGGCAGAGACATAGTTTGGCCTGCTCCCCATCTAGCACTGGGCATGGAGCCCAGCACACAGTGCAGCTGCATTTTATAAGAATTGTGCAAATGAGGGCACCTGGGTGGCTCAGTGGGTTAAGCCGCTGCCTTTGGCTCAGATCATGATCTCGGGGTCCTGGGATCGAGCCCCACATCAGGCTCTCTGCTCAGCAGGGAGCCTGCTTCCTCCTCTCTCTCTGCCTGCCTCTCTGCCTACTGATAATCTCTGTCTGTCAAATAAATAAATAAAATCTTAAAAAAAATTTTTTTAAATCATGTAAACCCAACCCTCCCACCCCTAGAATTAACAATTTACGGAGAATTGCATGACATCTAAGTTGGCCGATCACATGAATTGGAAATGCCAGGATGGTGCCCATTGGAGAAGCATGCTAAGGCTGACTGTTTTTGAGCTAGGGCACTTGGGGAGATGACAAGACGGCTTGGTAGAGCAGGGGTACTGAGCATGAAATGAAAGAAGGGAATGCGTGTTCTCTAGAGCAAGTCCTTCCTACCTCATCCTCTCGGTGCACTGCTTGGCACGGTGAGATGTGTCGTGGGGCACTAAGACACATTTAGAGACAGTCATTACTGAGTAAGTATCAAAGTGCCCCTCGAGCAAGACAATATTCAAAGAGCACAGGTGGGGTTCCATATTCCCTTTGGTTGTTGGGATCACACCAGCTCTCCACACCAGGGCCCACTGTGAGAGGGTCTCTGCCCTCCCCGCTCTTGCTCTGCACTTTGTGATTCCAGCCTGCCAGGACCAGGAAGGGTACAACAGAGACGCTCCTCTCTACCAGCACAAGTGTGAAGGAAGGGATGTGAGAGAGAAAGGAGCCACCTGGATTTCAGGGTCTGGAAGACGCTGGTAGATGGCCTCCCAGAAGCAATATGGCAGCCAGGGTGGGCCCAAGCACGGGGACTGACAACAAACCCACAAAGTACCCTCAAGTCATTTTCTTAGCATTAAGGGAATGTTGCATGGTTTTCCCATCACTAACGGGCTGCCCCTTACCCATGACTTTGGAGTCGGTATTTTTGGCAGGATCGAACGCTTGCACAACCAGCAGCTTACTTAAATCGGAAGTTCCCTGAACCTAAGAGGGAAAATTTGAAATCAGTCAGAAGAGTACCCTTTGATGGTGACGCTGCCTCATTCCTAATGTTTTCAAACAATGTAGGAAATAAGATGAAACCCAGAACTGGGCTTCCAGCCTAAGATCTGTGTCTTTCTCATTTCAATCCCCTTGAATGTTGTTTCAAGAAGTCTTGGACTAGAAAATTACCTTTTGCATCTGTACAGACTTCAGAAAGGAACCTTCTCCACCTTACTTGTAACCAGACCAGACATTCCCAATTTGGAAAACAGGGAGTCCCCAAAACCCACAAGTTTACTTGTACCCCTACACTGATGTTCAAGGGCTCTGGGCCCAGCCTTCCCAGGCGGGAGGACTGTCTTCTTTTTTAGAACTTTTGCCCTGTGTCTCTCACTGACATCTGCCTCCAGGAAGGCACATGGGGTACAGGTAACAATTATTAACTCTCATCTCTAGAGACCGGATACTGTCTCCCCGGATCCTCACAAGAACCTTACCAGACGATTGCTGTTGTTGGCCTCATCGCACTAATGGGCAACAGAGGGTCAGAAGGCAGCTAGCCTTTGCTCACACACCAGTGGGCACAGGGGTTAGGCTTTTAACCCAAGTAGGCCTGACCCCAAGCCCTGTCTCTTAAACCAAACTGTGAGCATTGCTCCTGCCGTTCCCGGCCTCGCCCCCACCCCTTGCTTCAAAGCTAAAGAGATTTTTCATTTTCTACTAGAAAAGCATTTAGATTTACCATCATCCTCTGAATTACTGAGAGATACAAAGATAGGAAGGCCACAAAAGGGACAAAGGCACCCCTGTTCCCCAGGAGGCACGGCCCCACTCCAAGGCAAAAGGCTTGGCAAGCAGAGGGCAGGTGGATTCTAGGCCCCTGAGCCCCCTGCGTCTCACTGCTGTGTCGAGCACACACTGCTTAATGGTACCGAAGCCCTGGGCATGTGTTGACTGTTTCGTTAAAGGTGCTGGGAACTGCGGGGTCCTTCCTGGTTACATTTCTTTTTAAGGTGGTCAGTTGAGTTTTCAAGTCACTTATGGGGCACCATGGAAAGCAAATGACTTTAGAAATAACTGTCCTTACCTGCTCACAGGTTTTAGGCAAAATGCAAGGTGCAAGATATGGTACCTCTGTCTTAGTATCAATGACACTGCCGTACACAATAATGACGAATTTCATGGTCACATTATCAATAGTCATTTCATTATAGCTGGATAAAGTCTCCACGTATGCCAGATTGAAAGCCACACACTTCTGAAAGTCCAAGTCCTACAATAAAATGACATTTTTTTTTCTATAAATCATGCAAATGACCCATGGAATCAAGAAGGCACATTCACTGATTGAGCTGAGTTCTTTGCGGGTGTCAAAAGGCATTTAGACTCTAGGACCAACAGACAGAATATATTTAGAATTCAGAATGATCTCAGACAAGATTATGAACTCAAGAGGTTTTTGGTTGCTTCTCCTAGTGGCCCTGGTTATGGATGCGCAGCCTGATTTCCAGGTTTGCCAGAGCTCTCAGTCGGCGTCAGCAGGTGGTTAGCCATGCCTTGTGGATTTGGTTTTACCTGGCAGTAAGCAAACACCCCCTGGGCAAGTGAGCAAACAATAGCAAAAAGCCAAAACGAAACAAAGCAACACACTTTGAGTCATACTTCAAAGCTCAAAATAACAGTCTTCAGAGGAGGAAGGAAGCGGTTATGTATGGGTTGAATTGTGCCCCACCCCCCAAAAAATTCGTATGTTGATGTTCTGAGCCCGGGTACATTAGAATGTGACTTTATTTGGAAATAGGGTCATTGCAGACAAAATTGTTGAAGTTAAGATGAGGTCATACCAAAGTAGGGTAGGCAAATATTCTAATATGACTTTAGTCCTTATAAAAAGGGGAAGAGGTGCCTGGGTGGCTCAGTTGGTTAAGCGTCTGACTCTTGATTTCAGCTCAGGTCATGATTTTTGGGTCAGGAGATTGAGCCCCGTGTGGGGCTCCACGTTCAGTGGGCTGTTGGCTTCCCCTCTGTGCCCCTCCTCTGCTTGTGCTCTAGTGTGCTCTCTCTCAAATAAATAAATAGGGGAGATTTGGGGGCACCTGTCTGGGACAGTCGGTAGAGCACAGGACTCTTGATCTCAGGGTCATGAGTTCAAGTTCCACACCGGGCACAGAGCTTCTTTAAAAATGGGGAAGTGGGGCGCCTGATTGGCTCAGTGGGTTAAGCTTCTGCCTTCAGCTCAGGTCATGATCTCAGGGTCCTGGGATCGAGCCCTGCATCGGGCTCTCTGCTCAAGAGGGAACCTGCTTCTCCGTCTCTCTCTCTCTCTGCCTGCCTCTCTGCCTACTTGTGATCTCTATCTGTCAAATAAATAAATAAAATCCTTAAAAAATAAAAACAAAAACGGGGAAGTGAGGGTTGCATGGGTAGCTCAATCAGTTTAGCATCGGCCTTCAGCTCAGGTCATGATCCCAGAGTCCTGAGAGCGAGTCCTGCATCAGACTCCTTGCTCAGCAGGGAGCCTGCTTCTCCCTCAGTCTGCTGCTCCCCTGCTTGTGTTCTCTCTCTCACTCTTTCTCCCTGACAAATAAGTCAATAAAATCTTTCAAAAAAAGGTGGGGGAGAGATTTGGACACAGACACACATACAGGGAGAACTCTGTGTGAGATGAAAACGGTCATCTGCAAGTCGAGGAAGCAGCCTGGACCAGATTCCCTCCTTCATTGCTCTTAGTGGGAACCAACCCTGCTGACCACTTGATTTCTTGCCTCAAGAATTATGAGACAATACATTTTTTTAAAGATTTTATTTATTTATTTGACAGACAGAGATCACAAGTAGGCAGAGAGGCAAGCAGAGAGAGAGGGAGAAGCAGACTCCCCACTGAGCAGAGAGCCTGATGCGGGGCTCTATCCCAGGACCGTGAGATCATGACCTGAGCTGAAGGCAAAGGCTTAACCCACTGAGCCACCCAGGCACCCTGAGACAATACATTTCTGTGGTTTAAGCCACAACTAAGGTTGTGGTACTCTGTTCCAGCAGCTCCAGCAAAGAGTACAGGCACTTAGAGGTCAGTCCTGTGGTAGGAATCTCCTGGATAGTGCCCTCACTCTGAACATCTCCATGCACAGCTATAGGACACAGCCCTCGGGACCTGGGTCCTTAATGGGCAAAGTGAACACAACTGCTGAGAACACCAGCTCAGCTTGCATGAAAAACACAAGATAACTAAAAAACCTAAAATTTTGGAAGGAGAAAAATCTAAAAAGAAAGCTATTTTGGTTTTTAAATGCATGTAAATTTTGAGTTATGTGGTTTAGAGGAAGGGTTGCAGTATAAGCTAACCAGTGGTTCTAATCCCCTTTTTTTAGGGGTTCTAAAAAGTCTTAATTGGCTACTTCTTTGATGGGAAAGACTAGAAGGAAATAAGCCAAAGTGTTAAGAAGAGATTCTCCATCTGCCTTCAGCTCAGGTCATGATCTCAGGGTCCTGGGATTGAGTCCCAGGGTCAGGCTCCCTGCTCAGTGGGGAGTCTGCTTCTCTCGCCCTCTACCCCTCCCCCCACCGGTGTGCATGTGCACTTTCTCTCCTCTCTTGAAGAAATAAAATTTTTTTATTTTTTTTAAGATTTTATTTATTTACTTGACAGAGAGAGAGATCACAGGTAGGCAGAGAGGCAGGCCGAGTGAGGCGGGAAAGCAGGCTTCCCGCTGAGCAGAGAGCCCGATGCGGGGCTCGATCCCAGGACCCTGAGATCATGACCCCAGCCGAAGGCTTAACCCACTGAGCCACCCAGGCGCCCCTGAAATCTTTTTAAAAAATGAAAGGGCATTCACCTTATTACTGAGTCAAATCTGACTCCATACAGTTTTGACCTGTTGATCCTAATCCTCTCCCCTGGAGTTTCTTACTACACTCATACTCGACATACTAAATGTGTCCTACTTCTCACGAAGAGGCAAAGTAAAAAGAAGAATCTAAATCCTTTTACCGTTCTGCTAAAATTTTTCTGAAATTACCGCCACGTGGTGAAAGAAACACGACTTCCTTAGTACAACATGCATTTTTTAAGACAATATTTTTAGAGTGGTTTTAGGTTCACAGCAAAAGTGAGAGGAAGGTACAGAGGTTTCCTGTAGATTCCATCCTCCACACGTGCAGAGCCTCTCCCATTACCAGCACAGTGCTCTACTTACCGCAGGTGATGAGCCTATAGTGACGCATCACAATCACCCAAAGCCCATAGTTTATTTAGGGTTTACTCTTGGTGTTGTCAATTTTATGCGTAGATGTGTAATGACATGTATCCATTATTACAGGATGACACAGAGCGGTTTCACCATCCGAAAGTCCTCTGTGCTCCCTCTCTTCATTCCTTCTGCCCCAACCACTGATCTTTTTATTGTGTCCATAGTTTTGCCTTTTCCAAATGCCCTAGTGTTGGAATCCTATAGTATGGAGCCTTTTCAGATTCGCTTCTTTCATTTCAGAATATCCAGGTAAGTTTTTTTTTCATGTCTTTTCATGGCTTGATAGTACCTTTCTTTTTAGCCCTGCATCGTATTCCTTTGTCTGGATGGGCCCACAGTTTATTTATCCATTCCTCTACTAGAAGACATCTTTGTTGGTAGTTTCCAAGTTTTGTCAATTCTGAATAAAACCGCTAAAATATCTGTGCCCAGATTTTGGCATGAACATAAGTTTTCAACTTTTTTTTTTTTAAGATTGTATTTATTTGGGGCACTTGGGTGGCTCAGTGGGTTAAGCCTCTGCCTTCGGCTCAGGTCATGATCTCAGAGTCATGGGATCGAGCCCCACGTCGGGCTCCCTGCTCAGCGGGGAGCCTGCTTCCCCCTCTCTCTCTGCCTGCCTCTCTGCCTACTTGTGATCTTGATCTCTCTCTCTGTCAAATAAATAAATAAAATTTAAAAAAAAAGATTGTATTTATTTATTTGAGAGAGAGGGAAACAGCACAAGCAGGGAGGGGGAGGGGATGAAGGAGACGCAGACTCCCTGTTGCATAGACAGCCCGATCAGGGGTCAATCCCAGGACCCTGAGATCATGACCTGAATGGAAGGCAGATGCTTAACCACTTAACCGACTGAGCCACCCGGGCACCCCAAGTTTTCAGCATCCTCGGATACATCTCAAGGGTACGGATTACTGGATTATATATGGTAAGAGTATGTTCAGTTTTCTAAGAAACCTCCAAACTTCCTGAAGTGGCTGCACCATTTTGCATTCCTACTAGCAATGAATGAGAATTCTGGCTGCTTCACATCCTCACCAGCATTTGGGGTTGTCAGTGTTCCGAATGTTGGCTGTTTCAACAGGTGCATAATGGGATCACACGTTACATTTTTCTGAGGATATGTGACTGTTGAACATGTTTATTTGCCATCTAAGTATCTCTTTTTTTTTTTAAGATTTTATTTATTTATTTGACAGAGATCACAAGTAGGCAGAGAGGCAGGCAAAGAGAGGGGAGGAAGCAGGCTCCCTGCTGAGCAGATAGCCCAACTCGGGGCTCTATCCCAGCACCCTGAGATGACCTGAGCCAAAGGCAGCTGCTTAACAACTGAGCCACTTGGGTGCCCCTAGGGCTTTGACATTTTTAAAAGAAGCCCCCTGGATGTTTCCAATGTGTATCCAATAATGAGGACCACATCTCTAAATTCTGTCGATAGAAAATACAAGAGGAATAGCAGGATTCCAGAGGATATAAAGTCCCTTTTCACTAATATGCAGAAACATAATGACTTTTGCTTTCAAGCTCAAAACCCCAGGATTATGAGGCATTTATAAGATTATGAGATTTGTGTAGGCCCAGGTAGATGGCAACTGTTTCCTCTTTGGGCTGGATGCATTTTGGCTGTTTCCATGACCTGAGTGAGGACTGACTGGGAACGTGTTTATTATAGTCTACTCTACCTGTATTGATATAAAGCTTGTGCCTTTTCAAAATTTTTATTGGGATAACTGAGACTCTTTTATGAACTTTCTAAAAATTAGTAGCTCAAGTCTGTTCTTAGGTTGGCATAATTTACCATCCATATTTATATCCTATTTAATAATTATTTGAGCCCCTATTATAAGTTAGGAACTGGGGAAGTAACAAACCTGGAGTTCAACAATATTCATTGCATTGAGAGACTAGATATGAATGTTGGGTTAAAAAATTAGCATGTCTCAAGAGAATGAGGAGACAAGTCACAGAGTAGGAGACCATATTTGCAAAAGACACATCTGGTAAAGGACTGTTATCCAAAGTATACAAAGAGCTCTTAAAACCTAACAACAGGAAAACAAACCACCCAATTAAAAAACGGGCCAGGATTCCACCTGCCCCACCCCCAAGTGCCCTTCCAGCTGCGTGGAGCTCTCTCAGAGCTCCTGACTCCTACTGAGCTAGTGCCCCTGATCTCTCTCTCTCCAGCCATCATCATGATCATCTACTGGAACCTCATCAACCATGATGAGATGTTCTCCAACATCTACAAGATCCAGGAGATCAGGGACGGACTGTGCCTGGAGGTGAAGGAGAAGATGGCCAGCAGGACAGAGGGTACCACTGCTGACTTGCTCATCAGTGGAAATGCCTCTGCTGAAGGCCCGGAGGGTGAAGGTGCTGAAAGCACAGCCATCATTGTTGATATTGTCATGAACCATCACTTGCAGGAAACCAGCCTCACAGAGGAAGCCTACAAGGAGTACACCAACAATTGCCTGAAATCAGTCAAAGGCAAACTTGAAGAAGAGAAGACAGAACAAATAAACCCTTTTACAACAGGGGCTGTTGTAACAGAGTCCTGGCATTGAGTGCTGGGATCAAGTCCAGGGATCAATCCCCACATCAGGCTCCCTGCTTGGTGGGGAGTCTGCTTCTCCCTCTCCCTCTCCCCCTACCCCTTCCCCTGCTCATGTTCTTTCTCTCTCTCTAATAAATAAATAAATCTTTTTTTTTTAAGTGCCAAAGCCCAGACACACACACAAAATGACAATGAATAAACACCAAACTTCATCAACTCATTCTGATTAATGCTAATTTGGTTCCCGGGAATCTACTTATTTAATATTTGCTGAATTTACTCCTTTTTTAAAGAAGTATGACTTCAGGTAGCCTGGAAAATTAGCTGTGACAAGAGGATTGAAGATCTGCAAGAAGTCAGGACAAGAGTGGTTAAAATTCTAGAATCCCATCTTATTTTATTTTATTTTATTTAAGTACTCTCTACACCCAATATAGGGCTCAAACCCACAAACCCAAGATTAAGACTCACACACTCTTCTGACTGAGCAAGCCATATCCCCATAGAATCTCATTTTAAATGTCAGACACAGCCTTTCTTTCTCTGTCTCAAAAATATGAAATGAATTTTATAAAAAGTAAATAAAAGTTCATTCATACGTGAGTCATTTAACTTACCTCATCAGTGAGACTTGATTCAAAATACTGACAGGCAATACCGAGTGCAAGCTTTAGCCATATTTTATATTCCAAGGATGGCCAGAAGACATCAAAACCTTCATACAAATCCTCCAGGGAGATAAAGCAAGCCTAAAACCACAAGATATCAAACAACAAACTTGATTCAGAGCTGAATTACAAGGTCATCAGAAAACAAGGTGCCTGTTAAGATTTAATTCGCCCCTCTTACCATCAAATCTAGTTCAATTCTGATACTCCGCCATTTAAAAGCATTGCATTATGGAGAAACTGTTTCAATAAAATTTACAGTTCAAATAAAGTGTACACTTAGCAATAGCCAGTAAATTTATAGCAGTCAATAGCTATGATACAGGACAAGCTATGATTCACAAACTAAGCCACATAAACTTATTTTTATTGCCACAGTAGGTGAAGTAGGCTCGAAAGGGGACTTTAGCTGCCTCCGTTTTTTTTTTTTTTTTTTTTTTATTAAAGATTTTATTTATTTATTTGACAGAGAGAGATCACAAGTAGGCAGAGAGGCAGGCAGAGAGAGAGGAAGGGAAGCAGGCTTCCTGCTGAGCAGCAAGCCCGATGCGGGACTCGATCCCAGGACCCTGGGATCATGACCTGAGCCGAAGGCAGCGGCTTAACCCACTGAGCCACCCAGGCGCCCGAGCTGCCTCCGTTTTGACCTCAAACTTTCTAGTTGGGTTTTGCTTTCCAGCTTGTCTCTTGACTTGGGCAGAAGACCCTGAGCGGTGGGGGGCGCCTGGGTGGCTCAGTGGGTTAAAGCCTCTGCCTTCAGCTCAGGTAATGATCTCAGGGTCCTGGGATCGAGCCCGGCATCAGGCTCTCTGCTCAGCGGGGAGCCTGCTTCCTCCTCTATCTCTCTCTGCCTGCCTCTCTGCCTACTTGTGATCTCTGTCTGTCAAATAAATAATAAAATTAAAAAATTAAAAAAAAAGAAGACCCTGAGGGCAAAGCATCCCTGGATGGGAAGGACACTATCTCTGCGAACAGTGAGGACTGCCCTAAGCCAGCAAGACCCTGCCAGTGACTCCACGATAGTGAGCTATTTGACCTTCGCTGCCCACCTGCACATGTACCCGCCTTTGCCCCACATTTTCCTTACTTCCTAAACCTGGTAGTATTTTCAGCACGTTGGAGAGTCTTTGAGCTTCTCACTAGCAGTGTTCCCAGAGTGGACATCACGGAAATAAATTTCCTGTCCTGTTTCACCACCACTAGTGTCTCTGCCACTGGATTGTGTCAGGCGTTAAGGGGCCAAACCTGGTCTGTTGGGAAGCCCCGTAGCCAGTGCTCTCAGACCCCTGTGTGCCAGCCACAGGCTGATTCACAGTATTCATTTCCAGAGGTCAACTTCCCTGAGTAAGGAAGACTGCTTCTCCAGAATTTAAGCTACATGAACTTCAATGACTTCAGTTCAGCCTTGTGGATCAATTATGCCTCCTGTCCTCTTCTGGAAATGAAACGGTATGAAACTGACAAAGCGACATTGCCTTCTGTCCCATGCACCCCTAAGACTCTGCACCCCGCTTGATTGCATGGAACTGTCCCCAAAGCTGGAGGATTCCTTGTAAGCAGCAACTCTGGCTCATTTCTGTTTGAATCCCCCACATGTCGTGGGATATCAGGCCACTTATTTGGTGAATAGATAACTTCTTACTTAAGCCAGTGAGAAATGGAAGAAAGGGAATTTAAAAACAAGTGTTCTTTAAAAACACTGCTCCCAGAACGCGGTGGTCCCTCACTGGGTGTCTATCCGTGCCAGGGTCTTCACTTAGAAATTTTCCTCATCTTCATATTGTCCAAAGTTAGACCCTCTCTTTTAATAAACAAGGACATTAAGACACAAAGAGGTTAAAATAGCTCTCTAGGTCCCACAGCCAAGATGTGAGACACCAAATCTTTGCTCAGCTAATCCACGGGACTTCACAATGGCTGGCTGGGCGGACTGCGTAAAATATCAGAACCCAGAGAAAGAAAAGATTGCTGGCATTCATTATGTACTTCATAAAGAATTAACTAATAGCCCACAATACAGACAGAACCAGGTTCTTACCTGTAAAATAGTTTCACAGATGACGGTGTATTCAATTTCACGCTTAAGCAGACAGCTCAGCTCTCCAATTACGTCCCCACTGGTACAGTATTCTGTGAACATGGTTTTGGACCCTCTATCAGACCTTAGGCTACTGTCTATTCCGAAGGTAGGAGGTAAACTATGCAACTGCAAAAGGGAAATACAAAATTAAAAATACTTGATCAAATCGTGGGAGCTCCCACTGTTTGCTGCAATTACTAACGATGGAGGGAAAAGATTCTTTATGAAGGCCTTCAGGTGTGAAAAAGGTATTAAGGCTTCCCCAAAAAGTCACAGTTTCTTTCACATTTCAATTCTCCAAGGGAAGGATTGTTTCCAATCTTCATCTTTATAGATGACCCCGTATACAACACTTCTACTTACTCGTACCTTCCTTCTATAAAAATCCCACCAAAAGTACTGATTGCTGTCTACAACCAATGCACCCATCCACTCTGAGTCTATTAGCTGAGGTTTTAGAATACCGGTGAGGTTAGGTGGGGGTGCGGTCAGGAGCCGACGACCAAGAAGGAATTCTTGAGAGGTCTTTGGTGCAAAATGGTGGTTTTATTAAAGCACAGGGACAGGACCTGTGGGCAGAAAGAGCCGCTGCATGGGGCTATGCGGGGGTGACTGATAATATACTGTCGGGTTGGAGGGGTAAGGAAAAGGAAGGTTTCAAAAGGGTTTTCATATGTAAAGAAGACTCACTAGATTACTTGCCATTGTCAAGTTAAAGTTGTTTTTCCCTCTAGCAAGGCGTTATGATTCATCCCAATATTAAGATAAGTCTGAAGCTTCTACTCTGCCCACCTCAAGTATTTGTCAATGAGCTGCAGGTTTTAAGGACATTTAATTGTATCTACATTTCCTTCAGGAAGCTAGGCTATTGATAGAAATGCTTCATTCTTGTAGATTGCTAAAATATTTGTAAACTGAGGTAGACTCAGGTCTTGCAGGATTATGATCTCTAGCAGTTAACTATTTGTTTTTCCTTTCCTTAGCTTTAGGGTAGCCAGAAGTGCAGGAGGAATGTCACATATGTCCCATGGTGGAGGGTTGTGGGGTGTTAGCTTCTGCTTTGTCCTCAACTTGCCTTCTGTTCCCTCATCATTATTAGAAATTCTTATCATAATGGGCCAGTGCCTGGGGTGGAAGAAGACCTTTGATTTTATGGATGCAGAAATCAGATGCCAGAAATTAATACGCCTCCAAACCAAGCCATGATTTCCATCAACTTTGTCACCCTTTAAAATGCTTAAGAATAGGGGCACCTGGGTAGCTCAGTCGTTAAGCATCTGCCTTGGGCTCAGGTCATCATCCCAGGGCCCTGGGATCCAGCCCCACATTGAGCCCCACATCAGGCTCCCTGCTCAGCAGGAGGCCTGCTTCGCCCTCTCTTGCTCCCCCTGTTTGTGTTCCCTCTCTGTGTCTCTCTCTGTCAAATAAATAAATAAAAATCTTTACAAATAAATAAAATCCTCAAAAATAATTTCCATGGTAGTGGGTGGGGTGCCTGGCTGGCTCAGTCCATAGAGCCTGTAACACTTGATCTCGGGGTCCTGAGTTTGAGCCCCATGTTGGTGGTAAAGATTGCAAAAATAATAATTTCCATGGGCCATTGACAGAAAAAGTTTTTAGGGTGAATAAAGTATGACTGAATCACTTCAGGAAGAGAATGTATAGGCATGGATGGGGAAATAAGAACGCTATCAGATTTCAGGAGGAAGCTGCTGGAATCAACCAGAAGGATTACAGAATTTTTCAGAAAGTTTAGCTGTAAACATCTAAGAGGAAGGCTATTGTTCAGGACACAAGTAACAGGGAACAAAGGGTCACTGAAGAAGTTGCTGTGAAACCGCCCCCTGCCAGTGATTACCCTGAGATATTCAGAGGCATTCATGCTTCCAAAGGGCTTTGACATTTTCCTAATTTGATTTTGAATGCAGTTCAAAGACTGTGAGTAATGAACAATGTCTCTGCTTTTTACAAACGAAGAAAAGAAGATAATATCTACCAGCAGAAGTTAAAGAAGTCCTTCCAAGATTCCTGTCTCTTTGTTATTCAATCCAACATTAATCTAGGTGTCCTGGGGGAAGGGACTTTGCAGATGCAATGAAGATCATTAATCAACAGACTCGGGAGAGACCGCTCTGGATGATCCTGGTGGGCCAAAGGAATCGGTCACAAGAGCCCTCAAAGGCAGAAAAGGAAGTAGAGTCCATCCGAGAGAGGGGGCATCAGGAGAGGGATTGGTAGTACTTCCGGCTCTGGGATGGCGCCGCCTGCAGGGATGGAGCAGCAGATGGTCGGTCTGATTCTTGATGCTTGGCGTGAAATTAAGCTTTGCTTGACCTTCGCTTTGTATCAGTCTCGCTCCTTTAATCACGGACCCATTATTGGGGTACCCATTTTTGGGGGGATCTAACAGTCACCAAAAACCTCCTTTTGTTTAAGTAAAGGTTGTAATTTCAGTCCTCATTCTATTTGACCACTGTAAGGATCTGACATTGCAGTCTATCCCCTCATTCTTTTTTTTTTTTTTTAAGAATTTATTTATTTATTTATTTATTTGACAGAGAGGGATCACAAGTAGGCAGAGAGAGGAGGGGGGTGGGGAGCAGGCTCCCTGCTGAGCAGAGAGCCCAATACGGGACTCAATCCTAGGACCCTGGGAGCTGGAGATAGGTCCAAGCTGACATCCTGCAAAGAAGCAGGGACGTCTGTCCTATAGCCATAAGGAACTAGATTCTATCAACAACCTCAAAGAATCTGGCAATGGGTTCTGCCCTCGGAGCTTCCAGAAGGGAACGCTACCTTGCCAACCCTCTGATATTGGCCTTGTGACACTCAAGCAGAGAAAGCAGGACTGATGAACTAAGAATTCCGAGAAACCAATCTAAGCCACTAGATGTATGCTGCGTTGCTACAGCATCAGTTGAACACCAACATGACATCTGCAACCGGAATACTGTTGGACTTACTCCTGAAGAAGAATTAACTAGGTCAGTCATTGCAGGAAGATTCCCCAAAGGGAAATGTATGTTGCAGCTTCTAAAAGTTCGAGTTGACATAATCTAAAAAATACGGGTAGCAGTGTATTTTTGTTTTGATTCTAAAGGGAGCATAGCACAAGGATTCTACTGGAAGCAGCATAAAATAATGTCTGAGTACATGGATACTGAGGCCAACTCCCTGGGTTCAAAGCCCTTCTTGACCTTTTACTGTGTGCCCTTGGGAGACAAGTGAATTAATTTGTCTGTGCACCAGTTTTCCCATGTGAAAAATAAGGCTATTATAAGGATTAAATGTCATAATATATTGCCATTTTGACCACCCTTTACAAAATTACAACTAACCTCTTCAATTGTCAATCAATTCTAATGTAAGGGCCTACTTAGCCAGAGCGATTTCATCTTGGTTAAACAGTGATTTTGTTGTTTATGCAGTAAAACTTAAACCGACCCCCCCCCCCCCGACCAACTTACTTAAAAGCAAGTCTAGGAAACCAGTAAAAAGATGGTCGACCAGTCCCTGATAACAGAGCCCTAATACAAGGGTGGGTCAGGTCAGGTGGAGGTAACAGAGCCCGGATGCAGGGATGAGTCCGGCCAGGTGGAGACATCCAATCAGTGGAACACGCATACTGTCTCCCTAGCTACCAAGGAGTGTGGGCCCCGCCTTTTGGGCGCCTTTTGGGCGCCAATTCTGACTAAGGTGATAGGCTAGTTCAAATAGCTACTATGGGGTGAGTTGTAGTTCAATTGACCACCTGTGTGTGACCTAGCATGACTGTGCAGCTTTCTCTGTGTGTTGCAATCTCATTGGCCACCTGTGTGTGGCCGGGCCCAACCACATGGCCTTTGCTCTATAAAAGTTAGTCTGTGAGGCTGGGAGTGGCTCCCTCTCTCTGTAAGAGGTGGCCCCGATGGTCAGTTTGATTTTTGATGCTTGGCGCGAAATAAAGCTTTGCTTGACCTTCGCTTTGTATCAGTCTCGCTCCTTTGATCACGGACCCTAACACTAACATACTGTACATTTAACTTATTTATTTTGCTCATTGTCCCATCGCCTTCCATGCCTCTGCTAGAAAGTGAACTCTAAGAAGGCGGGGATTTTTGTCTGTTTGGTCAATTCCCCGTGTCTAGAATGAACAGTGCCTGCGGCAGGGTAGTAATGAAGTAAACATTTGTTGAGTGAATGAATGAACATTTAAAAATTTTAAAATGCACTACATGTGTATTATATTTATCAAAATAAATTTTATATCAAAATAAATATTTATCAAAATAGTTTATTTCCATAATCAATTGGCTATTTTTAAGGCCTGAAATATCCCTTTCAAAAAATAGAAAGCCAAATACGTTATGTGCACTAGAATAATGGTTTGTCACTGATAAGCATCATTCAAGGCCTAGGAATTATTTGGGCCATAGCTGGGGCTCACCATGTATTCAGCTACTGGCATTCAGACTCAAAAGGATTCTTGTTCCCCTCACTCTACTAACATCTTTCTCTCTCTGGTCACTGTAAGGACCTATTTTATATTTTTATTTTAGCCAGAGGCTTCCATTGAGATTAAACAATAACTTTGTTGTTTAACCTTTAAACAGTCCCTGCTCCCCTTCCCCCAGGGGACTTAAAAACAAGTCCCGGAAACCAGCTCCAGGTAACAAAGCCCAGTACAAGGGTGGGTAAGGCCAGGTGGAGGTATTCAATCAGTGGGGGCACATACTGTCTCCTAGCTAACAAGGTGATGGGCTAGTTTCCATGGCTACTGTGGGGTGAACTGTAATTCAATTAGCTACCTGTGTGTGGCCAGGCCCAACCACATGGCCTTTGCTCTATAAAAGTTAGTCTGGAAAGCAGGGAGGGGTTGTCCTCTAAAAGGGGCGACCCCGGCTGGTCTGTTTGACAGTCGGTCTGATTCTTGATGCTTGGCGTGAAATAAAGCTTTGCTTGACCTTCGCTTTGTATCAGTCTCGCTCCTTTAATCACGGACCCATTATTGGGGTACCCATTTTTTGGGGGGACCTAACAGTCACCAAAAGCCTCCTGTTGTTTAAGTAAAGGTTGTAATTTCAGTCCTCATTCTATTTGACCTCTGTAAGGATCTGACATTGCAGTCTATCCCCTCATTCTTTTTTTTTTTTAAGATTTTATTTATTTATTTGACAGAGAGGGATCACAAGTAGGCAGAGAGGCAGGCAGAGAGAGAGGAGGAAGCAGGCTCCCTGCTGAGCAGAGAGCCCAATACAGAACTAGATCCCAGGACCCTGAGATCATGACCTGAGCCAAAGGCAGCGGCTTAACCCATTGAGCCACCCAGGCCCTCCCCTCATTCTTGACTCTCATTTCCTTTAGATAATCAGCCACTCCAAGTATTGCATTCCTTATCTGAACATCATGGAAAAAACCACTTCCTCCCAGGACTGCTGCAAGAAATAAGTAATGACTCTAAAAGCATTTTGCTAAATGGGAAGCACCTTTCAGATGTTGGGTCTTATCCTTCAGCTGTGGTCTTTGCTCTGAGCAGAAATGGCTTCATTCAGAAATTATGTTAAAAATTCAAAACTTTCAAGGCCCCTCAGTGGCTCAGTCAGTTAAACGTCCGACTCTTGATTTCAGCTCAGGTCATGATCTCAGGGTCCTGAAGTGGCATTTGGGCTTCCTCGCTCAGCACAGACTCTGTTTGACTTTTTCTCCCTCTGCACAACACCCCCCCCCCACCTTTCACACTTGTGTTTTTTTTCTCTCTCTCTCTCTCTCTCAAAATAAATAAATATATCTTTTAAAAAGAATTGAAAACTTTCCCGGTTCCTAAATGTTTCCTTGTATTAAAATCATATATTTCAAAAATACATTTTCAGCAAAGAGTAAATAGTCCCTCACAATTGCCATTCCGGAAATAACTAAGTAGATTCCTTGTGGCATTTCACCTTCTCTACAAATGACATCTCCGTAGTCAAAATAAGCAAGTTTGGCTCTCTCCTGCAAGAAAAATAAAAAGGGAGTCAACACAAAGGATCTAAATGGAAATAAGATTTTAAAGTTAAAATGGTTTCCAAGTAGAAAAAAAAAAAAAACGCACTGACTATATTCTCTGGTTTATTAATGAATTATAACGTGGGGACATGCTTCATTAGTTTTTTTGAAAGAAAGGAACAAGCGAGCAAACTGTCGACTTTGTGATCAGCACTGGGCACAGTGACTGGTGGAAATACCCAATAAATGTTCAGTTGAGTAGATGTTTCTAATAAAGTGTGATACTTCCGACAAAGCAGACAAAGACAGGATGCTCTGGAGAAGTCCAGAAAGGCCAAGGGACCCTGTCTTGGGTGTCCAGGGAAGACTTTAAAGAGTAAAGTCTGGGGGCGCCTGGGTGGCTTCAGTGGGTTAAAGCCTCTGCCTTCAGCTCAGGTCATGATCCCAGAGTCCTGGAATTGAGCCCCAAATCGGCTCTCTGCTCAGCAGGGAGCCTGTTTCCTCCTCTCTCTCTGCCTGCCTCTGTCTACTTGTGATCTCTGTCTGTCAAATAAATAAATAAAATCTTAAAAAAAAAAATAAAAAAATAATAAAAAAAAAAGAGAGAGTAAAGTCTGAGGGCTAAAGGAAGGGTGACAGATGGCCAGGATACAATGAGCTGAATATCATTCAGGGCAGAGGATTCAGTACGTGCAAAGACCCAAAGGCCATTAGAACATCTGCCCTTGGGGTAGCTGCAGAAGACCCAGTATGTCTCAGATGGGAGGTGGGGGCGAAGTGGGGGGGACCAAGACTGAGTTATGGATTAGGCCTTAATAGGCATAGTGCATAGCATTCACAATACTTTAGAGACTCACAACAACATTCTGGTTTCTTTTAAAATCGGAAGGGAATAAAACAACTTCTGCAAGAGGAAAATGTTTTAACACTAATATATTCATCTTTATACTAACGCGGTCATAAAGTATAATTTTTTGTACTTTTTGATGGGGCAAGAGCCCCACTAAGGCAAAAGTGCCAGGGCTCGTGAAAGTTGTCACGCAGCTGCAGTAGGGAAAGGACCGGAGAGGTGACCCCAGAGTCAGACCTTGAAGGTCCTCACAGACACTTTAAAGAGTTTGGGCTTTTCCCCAAAACCAAGGAGGAGCCACTGAAGGGTTTGTAACTGGAGAATGAGAGGGATAGATTTGCAATTTACAAAGATATGTAGGAAACATATTTCAAAATCATTCATAGTGGTTATCTCTAAGTGTGGGCTAAGTGACAAGTTTTCACTTTTCACTTCGTGTCCTTCTGAATTATTTCACAGCATTGAAACAGGCACTGATGACTTCACAGTGTTTTTTTTAAGTCCCCTAAAGCCAAATATCCAGCTTACGTATTATTCAGACCTTGGTTTTCTACCATTGACTTCTGGCTTATCGTTATAGACCTTTATGTTTTTAATTAACCACACCAATTGAAGGATGAAAGAAGGGAGGAGTATTTAAAATAAACTATTATAGCTGTGATGGAAACCAAGATTGAAATTATAGTCTACAATAAGGGGTGTTTCTTTTGTCTGCTGTGTGGAGTTCCCTGTTAGTCACATAATCCCTGGGCGGTCCCTAATGAGAATAATGCCCGTTTATTCCCAACTCATCACAATTTTTATCCTGGTCAAATCAATTGAAATGTCTATCAAAAACCAACATATGAAGGAAAGAGGACACTCAGACTGAGAGAAGCCTGTAAGAGGGTAAAGAAAGTCCAACAGCCTTGCAGAGGTATGGCAAGTTAGGGACAGGAGGAGGTTGTGTCCCAGTGACAGGTTCACCTCAGGTGTGTGTGAATCACTAATATATAGAGTTATCTTCTTCTCATGGGTTTCCCATTCCTCCCCATTCACTGCTGAATGGTCAGTTAATTAATTACACTTGTGAAAATTACTACCTATAAAGAACCAAATTCTGATTTTATCTTAAATTGGATTTTAACAAAACTAAGCAGAATGCAAATTATAAGAAACATTATTGAGATACCTTCTTCCCAGTCCAAGCCCAACTCCCACCTCCCACTCCCATTTATTTGAGCTCTATTCTCTAAACTATCCCCTATGGCCCCTGGCCATCCCATCAGGTTTCCTCCTCCTCCTTGTAGCCACACTTGCCCTCGCCAAAGCAGGACATCAGATCCAAGCCAGTTAGATTTCTCTCTCAAGAATTTGAACCGAGAGACAGAGTGTCTGGGAATTGAGAGCTGAGCATGATATCCAAGTGCTAGAAGAAAGGTCCAAAGATGCCCACCAATGATATTCCTGAGCTGGCCTGAATCCCACCATACCCGTTAGTTAGCTAACCATTTCTTAGCATCTTCTACACAACATCCCACTGTCTTTTCAGTCAACTTCCCCTTTGCTTAAACTGGTTCAAGTAAGCTTCTGTTACTTGCAACCAAAGGAGTCTTTTTTTTTTTTCTTTTTTAAGATTTTATTTATTTATTTATTTATTTGAGAGAGAGCAGGAAGAAGTATGAGCGGGGAGGGAGAGGCAGAGGGAGAAGCAGACTCCCTGCTGAGCAGGAAACCCAATTTGGGGCTTGATCCCAGGACCCTAGGATCATGACCTGAACTAAAGGCAGACACTTAACCAACTGAGCCTCCCACATGCCCTAAAACCAAAGGAGTCTTAATTCAAGAAAATTTGAAATCAATTTCAAAAGAAAAATTCAAAAATTTCTGGCATGAAGAAAACATTAGTATAGCAAGAAAGGAATCAACTCAGCAGAACCTGATTAAGACTGCTCTCTTTCCTGGGTGCCTGTGTGGCTCAGTGGGTTAAAGCCTCTGCCTTCGGCTCAGGTCATGATCTCAGGGTCCTTGGATCAAGCCCCACATCTGGCTCTCTGCTCAACAGGGAGCCTGCTTCCCCCTCTCTCTCTGCCTGCCTCCCTGCCTACTTGTGATCTCTGTCTGTCAAATCAATAAATAAAATCTTTAAAAAAAAAAAAAAAGACTGCTGTCTTTCTAGAAAACAAGGAAAATGTCCTTATTATGGACAAACAGATGCCTTATGTATCCACGTGCCTAGATCACAAAGTATGGTACAACGAAATTTGTGGTAAAGCAAACACCATTCCTTGTCACAGAGTTTTCCTAATTCTAAAAAATCTAACAGAGGTTTTAAGAGGTTGATGAAAAATCATAAACCTTGTAATTCATACAAAAGCCATTTAAAACCAAAGTCACACACTGGTCTATGGGTCATATCTAATTCAAGGATGTATTTTGTTCGCCCTACATGATACTTGAAAAATTTTGAATTCGTGCCAATTTTTTAAAATTTGGAAATTTCACATAAAAATTCAAATCTATGGGCTTTTTTAAAATCTGAGCTGTACATTATTAAATCTAAGAGTCAATTTTCGATCATCATCTTATTTGGTCTCATCCTCGTTTGACATAGTTGCTTACAGTCTCCTTTATGAAATATTTTCTTCACTTGGCTTCTGGAATACACTCTCTTTTAGTTTTCCTCCCACCTAAAGGATTACTCCTCAATTCTTCTTTTTTTTCCCAGTTTTATTGAGATGTAATTGACATACAGCACTGCTCAAGTTTAATGTTTATAGCATAATGACTCAATATAAATATATTGTGGGTGCCTGGTTGGCTCAATGGGTTAAGCCTCTGCCTTTGGCTCAGGTCATGATCTCAGGGTCCTGGGATTGAGCCCTGCATCGGGCTCTCTGCTTGGCAGGAAGCCTGCTTCCCTCTCTCTCTGCCTGCCTCTTTGCCCACTTGTGATCTCTCTCTCTGCCAATAAATAAGTAAAAATCTTTTTAAAAATACCTATATTATGAAACAATTACCATAAGTTTAATTAACATCCATTATCTCTTCTAATTACAAAAAATAATTATTTTCCTTGTGATGGGAAATTTTAGGACTTAATCTCTTAGCAAGTTTCAAGTACACCACACAGCAATGTTAAATATATACTCATCATGTTGTACAGCACATTCCTAGCACGCCTTTATCTTTTAACTTGGAAGACTGTACCCTTTGACCATCTTCCTTCAATTCCCCCTCCCCCCATCCTCTGCCTCTGGTAACCACAAATCTGATCGCTTTTTCTATTCTTTTCACTAATTCCTCCTCATCTCCCTTTTAAATGTTGGATAGCCCAGGACTCAGTCCTTGGATATCCATAGTAATTCCTTAAATTATCTCATCAAGTTTCTATGCTGACAACCCCAAAATCTCTATCTCCCATTTGGCCTCCCACCTGAATTCCAGTCACATATCCTACTGCCCACTTGACATCTCTATTTGGATGTCTAACGGCTTTCTTAAATTTAACTCATTCAGAATCGAATACTTGTGCCCTCCATATAAATCTTCTCTTCTCCATCTAAGTCAACAGGAACTCCATCCTATTTTCAGACTCAAATCCCAGAAGGCATTTTCTGTCTCTAACACTCCTTCCATCAGCACCTAAGAGCTCTACCTTCAAAACACCCCAAGAGTCTGACCACTGACCACTTGTTCTAATCCAAGTCCCCATCACTTCTTGCCTCCATTACAATCATCATCTTCCTGGCTTGCCCATATCACCTTATAGCCTATTCTCCACACAGCACCAAGGTGGGCATTTTTCTTTTTCTTTCTTTCTTTTTTTATTTTTTTTTAAAGAGCAGGTTTTGTTTTTGTTTTTGTTTTTGTTTTTTGAAGAGTTTATTTATTTATTTGACAGACAGAGATCACAAGTAGGCAGAGAGGCAGGCAGAGAGAGAGGAGGAAGTAGGCTCCCTGTTGAGCAGAGATCCTGATGCTGGGCTCAATCCCAGGACCCTGGGATCATGACCTGAGTCGAAGGCAGAGGCTTTAACCCACTGAGCCACCCAGGTGCCCCAAGGTGGTCATTTTTCAATATGAGTTATATCATATCACTTCTCTGTTTGAAACCTTTGCATAAGTTCCCATTTAAGTCAGAGTAAAAGCCAAAGTCCTGGCCTACAGAGTTGTACAAACTCAGGCTCCACACCTACTTCAACTTCATCGGCTCCTGCCATCACTAGTTCTGCCACAGGGGCTTTGGGGATGTTCCTTGAACAAACTGAGCCGGCCATTGCACTTGCCAGGAATGCTCTCCTCCCAGACTATCTACCGTCGGTATGCTACTGCTTACAGATCTCTCTTCAACCATCACCTACTAGGGCGGCTTCACTGATCACCCCATATAAAACAGCTTCTCAATTATATTCGCTTTTCTCCCTTTTTCTCCATAGCATTGACAATCATCTACTAGACCATATATTTGTGTGTTGGTGTGTTTATTGTCCATCTCTATCCAAATAATATAAAGTGCAAAGCAAGGACTTCATTTACTTTGTTCACTGGCATTATCCCCAAACCTATAACGGTCTCTGGCACAAAGAGGATTTTCAATAAATATTTCTTGAAAGAATCCAAATTCCAATAAAAACACTCAGCTGACTTTAGACAGACCACAAACTCTGGATTATACCGCAGATCTCATTGTTCCCTATTATACTATATACAGCTTATTTTACTTTTAGATCATCTGCCTGGCCTGTATAGTAATTAAAACTTGAAACCCTTACTCTTAAAAAAAGTCCTTTCCAGAGGGTGTATCTAGAAGTACGAACTCTACAACATAAAATAAGATGGTCACACAGACATCTTATCCTAAGCAGATAAGCCATTGTGAAAAATCATCTTTGCCTTGTAGGCTCAAAGTGAAATCTACTCTTCTGGGTTTTGCTGGGCCTCCATTTTGGCTTACCCTTCGCTGGTTGTCGCTGGATTCTTGCTTTAAATATGCTTCTTGTTAGTCCTGCATTAGAGAGTGGAAAATAATTATCATCAAACCTGAGTCAGAATAGAAGACAGAATCTTTACCTTGAAGAACTCAATGAGAACATCCTTATTTTCCAACCAAACAATATTATGAAGATATTTGTCAGGAGTAGGCGGTGGGATTGCCATTGGAAAGTTATTCAGTGCTTTTATTTTTGCAAGGAGTACCTGAAAACAAACAATCAAAATAATGGTGATCAGATTCTGTGACGGAAAAGGGATAGTAGGTAAAAATTAAGGAACTCTAACAAAACTACTGTTCTGTAAATTCATTTTGATTTTGACTCACAGTTTCTCTCACCCTACTGAAATTACCCTCTAACCTTTATTGGTCCTTATTCTTCCCTTAACTCATTGAATTTCTGAATTGATATATTAACTCAATTTGAGTTTATTACCTTTATAATCCAGTTAACACTGTCTGATACTGTCTTAATTTTAAAATCATCTAAACTTCACAGTTGATCACTGTACAATATAATCCACATTTTCTCAAATCTTTTTCATGTGTATGATTTGCTTTTCTAAATTCTTCTAATTTTGAAGGCTATAGTTCCAGCTTTGTGGGCTCTCAGAAACCTTCTCTGGCTTCTCAGTAAGAGATAATCACTTGTCTGCCTTATTCCCATGGCATCCCCTACAGATCTCCCTATGCAACTGATAACATTATACTATTATTGTTTTTACTTATCTGCCTCACCCTCACCCAACTTTTGTTGATTGTATGAATAAAGGACTGAATGAAAGAACAAGGAAAAGCCCATGGACTTTGTGGGCAATGTTGTGTTAAGTGTCCTAATCTCCTCAAAAGTCTGTGGCACATGGTAGGTATCCAGTATGTATTTACTCAATTAAATTGAATTAGCTAGCTAACTCTTTATGCCTTGGAAGATAATTATAGCTCTTTGGCTGACAGGCAATCAGTATGCTTTCAATAATTAACTATGGGATGACTAATTTACCCATTACCTTTCTAAACAAAACTATAGGAAAAAAAAACTCTCTCCTCATAAGGCTATTATTTATTTATTTTAATTAATGGTATCAAGTATTCAACTGAAATCTGATCTAGCCTTCAAAGTGATAAGTGAAAAAAAATAGAATAGAAAACGTAGTGTGGGGGTGCCTGGGTGGCTCAGTGGCTTAAGCGACTGCCTTCGGCTCAGGTCATGACCCCGGAGTCCTGGGATTGAGTCCCACATCAGGCTCCCAGCTCCATGGGGAGTCTGCTTCTCCTTCTGACCTCCCCTCTCATGCTCTCTCTCACTCTGTCTCTCTCTCTCTCAAATAAATAAAATCTTAAAAAAAAAAAAAGAAAGAAAACATAGTGTGTGTAGATGCATAGCCTGAAGACTACTGTAATGTAGCCCTTTTCTTTGGTCTGTCAGACACTAAGGAGAAATCGTATTACCCATTTAGTCCTTCACCATGATATTAGCCTAAAGAGATAGAACCTTAAAGGGGAAAGCTGGCCTGCCCCACACCCATTTCCCTTTGGGGCCAGTGGAGAGGGGACTGTATCTTGGGAATGACTAGAAGCACAGTGCACGTGACACTTGGCTGGGAGCTGCGCGTGTGACACTCCAGAGCAGCTAATCAGTGGGCAACACAGACAGAATGTGGGACCAGAGCTTCCATGTTTCTGCCTTATGCTAGGAAACAGATTCTTACAAAGGATAGAAAGAATAATTATATTTGCACAAATACATGGTCTAGATGGTAGATGTGATAGAGTGATAGCATTAAATATTAACAATGTTTTCCTCTGTCTTATGTCCCTATTTTTTTGCAAACACATGTCATTTTTCAAATGTCTACTCATCAGAAACCAAAGATGGTGTCTTCCCTGCTCCTCTCCTCTCAGAACTGCCACCAACACACACAAGCTGATCCTCTCCTTATCATATAAACATTATGTGATTCCCACCTCCCTCATCACAGCTGCTAGGACTGGGCACTGCACATTTACCAGTAAACAGAGAAGCAGAAAAATGTTGTTGAGTTTTTGGAGGGAGCCACAAGATATTGGCACAGAGGGCAACCTTGATAGGAAATGGGAGAATCTGGAAAGCTTTCCAGTTCTGTAGTCAAGTCCTTTCCTCAGGCCTGGCCACATGGTCTGGCTACTGTGGATTCTGTAAGACACCATGTGTCTTTTTAAAAAAAATATTTATTTATTGGAGCACGTGGGTGGCTCAGTGGGTTAAGCCTCTGCCTTCGGCTCGGTCATGATCCCAGGGTCCTGGGATCAAGCTCTGCATCGGGCTCTCTGGGGGGGGTAGCCTGCTTCCCCTCTCTCTCTGCCTGCCTCTCTGCCTACTTGTGATCTCTGTCTGTCAAATAAATAAATTTTTAAAAAATATTTATTTATTTATTTGATAGAGAGAGAGAGAGAGAGATCACAGTAGGCAGAGAGTCAGGCAGAGAGAGAGGGAAGCAGGCTCCCTGCTGAGCGGAAAGCCCGATGTGGGGCTTGATCCCAGGACCCTGAGATCATGACCCGAGCTGAAGGCAGAGGCTTAGCCCACTGAGCCACCCAGGCGCCCCCACCATGTGTCTTTATAATAAATCCTCCAACCCCATTTCTTAGCTAAGCCTAACTTAGGCTGGTTTCTGTTACTTGCAGCCAAACAGTTTTGACATGGTAGGTATGTACCAGATAGCGTTGGCGCTCGCTGCCGCTGGTATTAACAAAGGCTTTAGGCAAAGGACAGAGTTAACACCTGATTTAACTCCCTCACTCGTTACACTCTGCCCAAGCTGCAATGTGGGCTTGGGCCTATGGAATCAAGCCAAATGGAAAATCACTTTCTTACCTTATTCATCTCGATGCCCTCATGTTTATCAATAATGCCTCTTGACCACAGGAAGGTGAGGTTTTTCAGAGCTTTAGCAATCACACTCCGGATTGCCTGCCTGGTCTTCAAAGCAATGACAACATCGCGACCCTCATGCTCGATGAGTCCTGAAGCAAATAAAACTGTTCGTAAGCAAACGGTGCAATGACCGCATTGATAACTAATACCTATGTAATGGTTTATAGTTTCCAAAGTATTTACACGATACCTGTCATGCCTGTTCCATACAGAGCTTGTGAGGCTGGGGGTCTAGAGCTATCTCCAACTCCATTTGATGGATGAAAACATTGAAAACTGGCTTCCCCCACAAACTAGGAGAAACTCACCTTCTCTGCCTTAGTCCCATGGCATGTCCTACATATCTCCATTACGGAATTTATTACATTGTGGCATTTTGATTTTTATTTATTTGTCTCATCCTAAATATCAAATGACTTAATGAAAGAGCCCCTGGACTTCAGCTGGTAGAACTTTCTGAGATCAGATCGCGTATCTTGTCCTCTTTAGCGAACACAGGAAGTCACGAACTGGGCTGTGACTCACAACCAAAACTGCATCTCCTTCATCTTTGTACTCCTAACATGGAGCAAAATCCCTGATGTCAAACTTTTTTTTTTTTTTAAACTGGCTGGTAAAATGAAAGATAGCGTGATTGGGAACATAGGTTGTTGGAGCACTTGGCTCTTGACCTTGGGATCATGAGTTCGAGCCCCATGTTGGGTGTGGAATCTACTTAAAATTAAATTTTTTTTTTTTAAGGAACTTAGGTTTCAATGTCCAGTACACCCTGCCTGGATATCCAGCTCACCACTTACGGCCCTTATGACTTCAGGCAAGTTAATCTTTCTTTCTTTCTTTCTTTTTTTTTTTTTTTTGAAGATTTTATTTATTTGTCAGAGAGAGAGAGAGCGCGCGAGAGCGAGCACAGGCAGACAGAGTGGCAGGCAGAGTCAGAGGGAGAAGCAGGCTCCCCGCCGAGCAAGGAGCCCAATGTGGGACTAGATCCCAGGAGGCTGGGATCATGACCTGAGCCGAAGGCAGCTGCTTAACCAACTGAGCCACCCAGGCGTCCTAAGTTAACCTTCCTAAACCTTAAATCTTATAGCTTCATTATCTATAAGATGAAAATGATCATAGTATATGCCACATAGAGTAATCATAAAGATTAAATGAAATAATGCATATAAACCTGTTAACACAGTTCCTGACATAATTAACATTTAACAATCACATGCAGTAACTATTTGGGAACAGGCACTCCTTTTTATGGGACTGAATCAAGAGAACTTTCTAATTGTCCCTTCTAACCTAAAAGCATACTATGAGACAGCAGCTCCTAGACCCCTAATCTTTAAAAGCACAGAAATAAAAATCTACCTACATGTAAAGGCAACAATGGGTCCTGGATTTTCTGAGACCGCACCAAAATTTCTGGCATGTTGTCTCCAAATCCACAATTTCATTCATGAGGCCACATTCTTCTAATTTTGATTTGGAAAGTCTGACCCTCATAAATCCATATGATATCTTATAATATAGTTATGAACACAAAGTGGTCTTACTTGATTTCTTTTATAATAACTTCCGTTTCTGCCAGGCTCTCTTCCCAGACACTTATGCATACACTGAGAGCCTGGCCTACAGCCCCTTGTAAGGAAAACAGACCCAAGCAGCTTTGTGTAGACTCCTAGGGCTCCTGCTGCATGCTTCAACTCAAGCAGAGTGATTATAGATGCCCAAGAAATGACCTCCCTTGTAGCCCCACATTCCTGAGCATCCTTGCAAGCAAAGTAGAACAAAACAAAGACACCCTTTGTCAAATGTGATTCTCACGTGTCTTACTCTTGCAGCCTTAAGGAACCTGATCTTGCCACTTTAATATACTTTCCACGCTCCTCATTCTTTCCTCTACGTTCCCACAGCAAGTACAAGACTTCCTCTCACTTTCTGCAATTGTCCATTGGTATTCTCATACCCTCCACCAGGCTCTGCGCTTTCAGCATACCTGGCCTTCTGCGTGCATTCAGTAAATGCTTGTTGAATGAATAAATGAGTAATAAAAGGAAAATTTGAACTTGTCTTCCCTCGGTTAAATTATGGATAATAATAAGCTGTGATTTCGGGAAATCAGACTCTCCCAACTACATACCTAGTTCTTTGACAGCATCTCGTTTGTTGGTTTCCAAAATTTCATATAATTTCTGTAAGAAGTTAAGAAAGACATTACTTTGTTACTACAGCAAGTGCATGTCTGCCTTTAAAATCTGAGAAAAAGAAGCAATCCCACTTAGTTTATGATGTGGGGGAGAGGTTTGGCTCAATTCTTTTCTCTGTGCGGATTCTGCTGCTTTCTCCGTGCTCCTACTCCTATTACAATGAATAGTCTGCCGTCGGTAGCTTGCATAACCACCGGACCCAGCCTTTCTCCGAGACAATGACTGTGCATTCCACTGCGCACCGAGGAGAATTCTCACAGACAGAGCTCTGTTAAGAGAGAGCCAACTGAGCAGCTGTTTGGGCAGCTAGTCTATTGGGAGCATAAAAACCAGCAGAAGAATGAGAAATGATGGTACTGATTAGTTCATGTTTCCTACGGATAACTCCTGCCATAAGAAACAGCTCTATGCCAGGGCTCATGGTGCTTTAAGCAGCGCTCAGTCATGCGGTGGGTGTTGGTCAGATGCCCACATGTCCCGGGCTCTGCTCTTTGTGGAGCTTATTCTCCAGCTTTCAGTCTTTCTGGAGCTTGCCCTTGGCCACACCAACAGCCCTGGCCGCCAACAACCAGCAGTTCCCTAGGATTGTCAGGGACAGACGACTGAAACCCTGCACCCGAGTAACACACAGCATAGTTCTGTTCACGGGGAAGAGTAACAAACACGGTGCTACTTTACTGGCTTGTGATGTTTTGTTTTTTGGGTTTGTTTTGTTTTGTTTTAAGATTTATCTACCCATTTTAGGGGCACTGGGTGGCTCAGCCAGTTAAGTGTTTGCCTTCGGCTCAGGTCATGTTCCTGAGAAGCAGGGAGCCTGCTTCTCCCTTTCCCTTTGCCCATCTCCCAGCTCGTTCTCTCTCTCTCTCTCTCCCTCTCCCTCTGCAGCCCCTCTTGTGCTTTTCTCTCTCAGTCTCACTCTATCTCCTATAAATAAATAAAAACCTTAAAAAAAAAAAAAGATTTACCTATCCATTTGAGAGAGAGTTTGCACACACATGGGGCGGGGGGGACAGAGGGAGAGGGACAGAGGGAGAGAATCTCCAGGAGGCTCCCCGTTGAGCACAGAGCCCAATGCAGAGCTCCATCCTAGGACCCCGAGATCATGACCTGAGCCCAGATCAAGAGTCTGATACTTAACCAACTGAGCCACCCAGGTGCCCCTACAGGCTTGTTATCTAAAATTTAAGTAACTAAAGTTATGTTTTTGCTGTTGTTTTGGCCTAGAAAAATTACATATAATTAATCCCTCATTTGAATATAAGAATGAGGTATACAATTTTATTTTATTTTTTTTTAAAGATTTTATTTATTTATTTGACAGAGAGAGATCACAAGTAGATAGAGAGGCAGGCAGAGAGAGAGAGAGAGAGGGAAGCAGGCTCCCCACTGAGCAGAGAGCCCAATGCGGGACTCTATCCCAGGACCCCGAGATCATGACCTGAGCCGAAGGCAGCGGCTTAACCCACTGAGCCACCCAGGCGCCCGAGGTATACAATTTTAAAAAATTGTTTCTTCTCACTTGATAACACTGAATCAATATTGGGAAGGTGTCAAATTAATGGCCTGCCCACGGCACCCACACACTGTGGTCCCTTTCTGCTTGCACGGGTGCATAGGTAGCTGCAAAGATTCCTTCAAATCAAACTGGACTGATAACAACTTTGTCAAAATGCTATAGAACGAACTGCACCAGAGAGCAGAGGAACCAACTCTGACCCACACAGAGAACAGAGTCATGAAAGTCTGGGCACACTTGTGTCTCCTCTAAGTGAGAGGACACTGGTCAGTTTTTGAACCACGTCACTTTCAGAATAAACACAAGTGTGATATCTAAACACATCTCAAAACAAAATTAAATCCTTACTGACGTTCCTTTATAAATGCCAAAGGGGAATTCGTTTCATCTCTTAGAATTTGAGGCTAAGCACACCACACATCAATGCCTTCTCCCAAACTCCTCAAAACCCATTACTTCCCACCCCTGACTGCTATTTTCTTCCCTCCTCTTCCAGTTTCTGAAATATTTTCTTCTAGAATACATTTATCTTCTTTCTATTGTAGATCCATCTAGACTTTCTGTACTTCTTTTGACTTCTCTAACATCCAAGGTTAATCAACAAGATAGAGTTCTGTTGCATATTTGATCCAATAATTGATACTACCTGGATAAATCTAGAGAATAGTTCTCTAGCTTATTTATAAAGATGTCATGAAAGATGTTAGATGGGGTGCCTAAGTGGCACAGATGGTTAGGCCTCTGCTTTCGGCTCAGGTCATAATCCCAGGGTCCTGGGATCAAGTCCCACATTGCACTCCTTGCTCAGCGAGGAACCTGCTTCTCCCTCTCCCTCTGCTGCTCCCCCAGCTTATGCTCTCTCTCTCTGTCAAATAAATACATAAAATCTTAAAAAAGAAAAAAATGAAAGCTGTTAGATGCCTTGCTAAAATTCAGCTAAAATTCGGAACTTGGAAAATCAAGCTGGGGGATTCTCACTGCAAAGAGGAAAGACTTGGAAGTTATGAGAAAATTGAAACAAGGACTAAACCCAGAATTTCAAAAATTTGTTTAAAAGGGTGCCAAGGGACGCCTGGGTGGCTCAGTTGGTTAAGCAGCTGCCTTCGGCTCGGGTCATGATCCCGGCATCCTGGGATCGAGTCCCACATCGGGCTCCTTGCTTGGCGGGGAGCCTGCTTCTCCCTCTGCCTCTGCCTGCCATTCTGTCTGCCTGTGCTCGCTCTCTCTCCCTCTCTCTCTCTCTGACAAATAAATAAATAAAATCTTTTAAAAAAATAAATAAATAAATAAAAGGGTGCCAAAAGGAGAAGAGAAACCAAGGGGAGAGAATAATCAAAGAGGTGATGGAAGAAAGACGGCAATCTTCTGATCATGAAAGCTCCAACAAGTGCTGAACGGGAGGATTCTTTTTTTATTGTTTTTATATTTAAAATTTTTTTATTTTTTAAGTTATGTCTCCCACCCAACATGGGACTCAAACTCATGACCCCAAGAACAAGAGTTCTATGCTCTACCAACCGAGTCAGCCAGGTACCCCGATAATTTTTTAAAGATTTATTTATTTGAGAAAGAGAGAGAGAGCGCACACACAAGTGAGGGGAGGGGCAGAATAAGAGAACCCTCGCACTGAGCTGGATGTGGGGCTCGGTCTCACAATCCTGAGATCATGACCTGAGCCAAAACCAAGAATCAGATACTTAACTGATAGAGACACCCAGGCGCCCCCCAATTTTTTTTTTTTTTTAAGTCACACCTAGACACATTCTGGTAAAAATTCAGAACTCTGAGGAGAAAATCCTATAAGCCTCTAAACAGAAAAAAGTCACCTACAAAAGCACAAGTAAAGGGGTGCCTGGGTGGCTCAGTCGGTTAAGTATCTGCCTTCGGCTCAGGCGATGATCCCGGGGTCCTGAGATCCAGTCCTGCATCGGGCTCCCTGCTCATTAGGGAGCCTGCGTCTGCCTCTTCCTCTGCTATTCTCCCTGCTTATGCTTTCTCTTGCTCTCTCTCCCGCCCTCTGTCAAATTAACAAACAAAATCTTAAAAAAAAAAATAAAAGTACAAATAAAATCAGACTTGTATCATCAATGCTGAAGACAGATGGCAATATTTTAAGAAAATAGTTTTGGACAGTGAACAGATTAATTATGGGGCACCTGGGTGGCTCAGTGGATTAGAGCCTCTGCCTTCAGCTCAGGTCATGATCCCAGGGTCCTGGGATCGAGCCCCGAGTCGGGCTCTCTGCTCGGCAGGGAGCCTGCTTCCTCCTCTCTCTCTCTGCCTGCCTCTCTGCCTACTTGTGATCTCTGTCTGTCAAATAAATAAATAAAATCTTAAAAAAAAAAGAAAAGATTAATTATGAGAGCAAAATACAAAGACTTTTGCATGTGTAAGCCCATACATCACCTATGGAAAAAAATTAGTTATGGGCATAATCTAGCATGATAAAAAGGAAAGCAAAAAGGAGACTCACATGGGACTCCATGGGTAGATGAGGAATAAAAGGGTAGATGAGGAATAAAAGCTGAAGGAAGAGAGGTAGCTTAAAAAACATTTTTTAAATTAATCCATTTGACTGTTTGATTTAGAAGAGTCTCAAGTAGTAGATGTTTAATGATACTCATCTATTTTCTTTGTGATGGGTTGAATCAAATGATAAATTCTACAGTGAATGATATTTATATAACCATAACAAAGTAAACGTTTTTTGGTTTTCCATGTATGGAGTCGTTGAAAAGAATGAAGACATAATTACACTTACGGAATAAAATATAAATGTTATAAACCTTTACTCTGTAAAAATAATAGCTCCAAAAATTTAAGATGGGGAGAAAAAGAATGGCTTTTAGCCCTAAAAGCAATATTCTAATCTCTTTGTACCTCATGGCAGAGAGCAAATAAAGGCTGTTTAGAGATAATAAATCAAGAATAAAATACATGTGCACCTTATTAAAACTATTATGGCAAACAGTAGAAGAATTAACACAAGAATGGTTACTATAGGGATGCCTGTCTTCAGCTCAGGTCATGACCCCAGAGTCCTGGGATCAAGTCCTGCATCGGGCCTCCTTGCTCAGCGGGGAGCCTATATCTCTCTCTGCCTGCTGCGCTTACTCTTCTCTCTCTGTCTCTGACAAATAAATAAATAAAATCTTTAAAAAAAAAAAAAAAAGACTGGTTACACTGGGGCTGTTTCTGGGAAGTGGTAGCATGGAGGGCTGGGAGGAATACTTTCCTTCTTGCATTTTATTACTTCTGAGTTGTAAAATTCTGCATGATTCTTCTTTTAACATCTTTTCTGTGCTCTCTTTACATATATATTTTTGGATTCAAAGACCTTACCCCTTCGGGCCATGACGAGCCACTGAATGTTCTTTTTTTTTTTTTTTTCCCTCTCTCTCTCTCTCTCTCTTTTTTTTAGGTAGGCTCCATATCCAATGTGGAGAGCCCAACGCAGGTTTGAACTCACAACCCAGAGACCAAAACCTGAGCTGAGATCAAGAATCTGACTCAGCTTAAGCAACTGAGCTGCGCAGGTGCCCAGCTACTGAATAGTCTCAAGCAGAAAGTCACATGTGAATCTTGAAATGTTACTTGTTTGCAGAGGGTCCTGTCTGGACAGCCTGGCAGGAGGGAACTGAGTCAGGAGGTGAGTCACTCCATCTTCGAGCGCCTGGAATGCTCATGTCCTTATCTCCCCCTTGGTACTTACCTCACGCTGCCTAGAAATAAGGAGGATCTTGAATGATTAAACAAACAAACAAACAAACAAACAAACAAGCAAATACTACTACTCAGCCATTCTTCAGCACCAGCATTACAAGGTTTCACTGTCAAATCTTTGTTCTCTTTCCCTCTCTCTTCCTCTCCACTTCAGACCTAGGCTTTCTTTGAAGACTCATGTGAGTTCTGATTCCTGCATGAAGCCTTTTCCAACTTGCCCTCTCCTTCAGAGAGTGTTACAAAGGCAGATGAATCTCTAGTTAGCATTCAGAAAATAAAAACACAAGGTAGATTTGCTTCTGTGCCAATTATAAAGGAGTTTGATAAAGATACCTGACATTTAGAGAGCAAAGACTGACCTCTGTAACACCTCTCATAGCATAATGAACAACTGAATCTCCTTCACTTACCACAGTGGATGGGTTGGGCCAAATACATATGGAAGTAGTCCTCTTTTTTCTTTTTAAGATTTCATTTATTTATTTGACATGGGGAGCGGGGGAGATCACAAGTAGGGAGAGAGGCGGAGTAGGGGGTGGTGAAGCAGGCTCCCCACTGAGCAGAGAGCCCAATGCGGGGGCTTGATCCGAGGACTCTGAGGCCATGACCTGAGCCGAAGGCACAGGCTTAACCCACTGAGCCACCCAGGTACCCCACAGAAGTAGCCTTTAAAGATACATGACTTTACTCAAGGAATTGTTTTCCCAATCTTGTCTCTCACCTGGTATATTGATTCTTGGCTGGAAATATGTTTTATTAAAAACTTGGTATCCTCTTGGCTTTTGACATAACCTTTCGTAATGCCATACATCAAGCGGAGACGCTTTTTAATCTGCACATCTACGATATTTATCAGTAGTGGGATTATTATCTGGAACAACGAAGAGAAAAACAAGTCTGAAAATCTGATGTGGAAAAGCACCCTCCAAGGCAGGCGTTCTCAAAGTGTCATCTTGGGGAGAAGTGGCACTACCCAGAGACTTGTTAGAAATGCAAATTCTCCGCCGCCTCTCCCCCCACCCAGACCTGCTGAACTGGAAATTCTGGGGGCGAGGCTCAGAAATCAGCATCTTAAGAAGTCCTCCAGGTGATTCTCTGCGCACTCAAGTTTGAGAGCCATTCTTTAAAGAAATGAAAGGTCAATGACTCAGTAACCGTCTCTGTAGATTTAAGGAGGAGTCCCCACCGCTGCCTTTATCCCCCATTCTCCACACCCCCCTATTTCAGGAGACTAGAGGGGTGGTCGGTCCCCTAACCTGCATGATAGTCACTGACCAAATCAATCATCCCTCTGCCCCTCAGTTTCTTGACTTGCAGGATAAGGAAAATAGGATATTTAAAGATTTTATTTATTAGTCAGAGAGAGAGAGCGAGCACAGGCAGACACAATGGCAGGCAGAGTCAGAGGGCGAAGCAGGCTCCCGGCCGAGCAAGGAGCCCAATGTGGGACTCGATCCCAGGTCGCCAGGATCATGACCTGAGCCGAAGGCAGCCGCTTAACTAACTGAGCCACCCAGGCGTCCCAGGAAAATGGGATATTAAAGATACTTCTTAGCTCTAAATTTCTCAAATCATAAGCTGAGGCAAGAGAGTGTAGTGACTGAAGAGAAGGGAGTATTAAATCAAATTTTCTGAGGTTCAAGTACTAGCTCTCCTATTCACCAGCTCTATGACCTTGAGGAAGTTACTTGTGACCTAAGGACTCTGTCTCCTCATCTGTACGACGGCGGTAATAATATTTAAGTACTCAAAGGCCAACGGAGCAGCCCCTCACAACGGATACAGTCAATCACAGAGAGAATCAGGTCAGAATGCAAGGCAGATGGTGAGGAAACAGGTCACAGAAGAGGGAGGTGAGAAGAGCGAAATAACGTCATAGCAAAGGAATTACAAGAGCAGAGAAAGAAGAGATTTTTAGCTGCTATTACAGTTGTGTCACTTTGGTCAGAGGGAGAGATAGTAAAGGGGATTTTTACAAAGTGTTATTCCGTGATGCACTGAATCCCCCTGAGCTGTTCCTAAGAGGATCTAAAGTAAAAATCTCCAATATTCTTCCAAGCTCTCCAATACAGATTTCATTCGAAAGTCACACTGTGCTGAGACTGGCTATTAGAGCGCCTCATTTGACATAGTGGGAACACCTGGTTCACAGGGCTATTGCAATAATTTCATTAAATAATGTATGTCAAGGGCTCTGCACAGTCCTGGAACATAGTAAGTGCTCAATAGAAAAAGTTAATCCTGATTATATTAATTCCTCACGCATATTTCATGGAGATTTGTCAAAGTGTGCTGGACAGAAGTAGCAACTGGTTCACACTCTTAACTTCCCTCAGAGAGATACTTCACAAAGTATTACTTCTACAATAATTATTTTACCTTCATCTGCATTCAATCTCTATATAAAAAATGATTACCAGGGACGCCTGGGTGGCTCAGTTGGTTAAGCAGCTGCCTTCGGCTCGGGTCATGATCCCAGCGTCCTGGGATCGAGTCCCACATCGGGCTCCTTGCTCGTCAGGGAGCCTGCTTCTCCCTCTACCTCTGCCTGCCATTCTGTCTGCCTGTGCTCGCTCTCTCTCCCTCTCTCTCTCTCTGACAAATAAATAAATAAATAAAATCTTTAAAAAAAAAAAAATGATTACCAAAGAAGCTTCTCCCTTCCATTTTAAGACAGCCTCATACTACATATCCTGATTTCTAGCATACTTTGTGTTATGGAAGGGTTATGCCTTATGTAGACCCTCGGCTGTAAGCTCAAAAAAGCAAAAATCACTAATAATAAAAATTACCCCTTACAACAACATTTTTATGTATGAAACAAAACAACATTTTATGTATAGTAACACTTTCGAACACCAAAGCTTGGTAACACTGATACAGAATCAAGGAAGGAACTGATAATAAAGTCTACAAGTGCAAGTCTGAGCATTCAAACAAGTCTGCCTGCCTTTAAGAGGACTATGAAATCTCATGGAGAAAGATAATAGAGGATTCTTTGGTCACCAGGGTTGTCAGCAGTTTTTTTTTTGTTGTTTTTTTTTTAACATTAATCCTGGGGCACCTGGGTGGCTCAGTGGGTTAAAGCCTCTGCCTTCTGCTCAGGTCATGTTCCCAGGGTCCTGGGATCCAGCCCCACATCTGGCTCTCTGCTCAGCCGGGAGCCTGCTTCCCTTCCTCTCTCTGCCTACTTGTGATCTGTCAAATAAATAAATAAAATCTTAAAAAAAAATTAATCCTTCATAACGTCAACTGATACCAATAAACTTGTTTAACATAGGAATTAAACAACTCACACACAAAAAATAGAGTGGCAAATGAAACCACCTAAAGCTCCCAAGTTAAAAGCTTATGTAAGGCAACTTCATTGGAAGAAAGCCTCGCCCCATGCGCCACTCATCCCCACCCTAACAGGTCAGGTCGCTGGTGCCTGGGGTCAGCTTCGGGTGGAGTCCCTTCCTCCTCCCCAATTGTCTAGTGTTCCCGGGGCCTCCCCCCTCCCACCACCCCACCCCACTCCACTCCACCCCACCCCCCCCCCACCCCGTGCTGTGGCCGTGCCCCGGGGGTAGGGGGTGCAGAATGGTGCTCCCGGTTCAACCTCCGACTCCGGGTTTGCATGGAAGAATCCTCTTTCCACGATGCCACTGGGCAACGTGGCGTGGGGGAAAGGAGGACGGTGGAGGAGTCCCCGCCCGAGACTCTTGGTCGGCCTCCCTACCCCAGGCGTCACTCAGTGATCATGGGTAGAGAGAACTGTTTCCAAAAAAAAAAGCTGACTGAAAATCTGAAAATCTACCTTCAGAATCAAAACTGTGGAAAGAAGGAATAGTAGCTGTTACAGAGACTGAAGGCCACAGCAGAATTAAGTTCCGTAGGCAGTATGCAATATAAAAGTGGCCTGTAGAGAAAATATTTTCATGCTTCTGCACTGTTAGGCCCTTCTGAGCAAATTTTACTAAAACCCAGGGAGCTTGTTTCTGAGTCACCGTGCTTCAAGTGGCACCAACATTTTCGTTCTTTCACTCGACAAGTATTTGATTAAGAACTTACTATATGCTAGGCGCCATTCTAGAGTTCTCGGTTACCTCAGTGACCAAACCAAAGATCGCTGCCTCATGGAGAGTACGTGCCACAACAGTACAAAGGTAGTAAGTGCTATGAGGAAAAACTAAACCTTAAGCAGGTGGAGGGGGGTCAGGAAGCTGGTATGTGCCAGGGAGCAGGTTGTCATTTCACACAGGGTGATCAGGGAAGGTATTCTCTCTGAGAAGCTGAGAGGGTAAACCAGGCAGACGCCTATAGAGACAGCATTCCAGAAAAGACAGCTCCTTCTCTTGTTTCCTTCGAAATAATGAGGTTTCTTAACACATTTAACAAACAGTGTGGGGAAAACAACAACAACAACATTTGGAAGCGTGATGTTTTACCTTGACGAAAGGAATAAACCTAATTATTCTGAAATATCCCAGTATTACTGTAATCTGAATAAGAACGAAGTTGTCTGGTCTCAGTTTGACAAAGTATAAACAAAAGAGGTCAACGATTCCAAGAAGCATGATAAGAAAGTCCAAAGTATTCCAATATTGATCAAAATACTTCCTTTTCAAAATGATTATCTATTTAGAAGACAAACAGAACGTATGTTATTTCTTTTTTTTTTTTTTAAGATTTTATTTAATTATTTGTCAGAGAGAGAGAGGGAGAGAGAGCAAGCACAGGCAGACAGAATGGCAGGCAGAGGCAGAGGGAGAAGCAGGCTCCCTGCTGAGCAAGGAGCCCGATGTGGGACTCGATCCCAGGACTCTGGGATCATGACCTGAGCCGAAGGCAGCTGCTTAACCAACTGAGCCACCCAGGCGTCCCAGAACGTATGTTATTTCATAGCACCTATACAACGATGGGGGAGGGGATGTGTCTTCAAAATTAACACTTCAATCCTCAACTACAAATGAGTTGTACTCCAAAAGTTGAGTTTTAAGTTATTCATTTGGAATTAAAAAAAAATTTTTTTTAATCTCCAACATCAAAATCATAATTTGATTCAAAATAATTCATTTATAATCTTGTATTTATTATTATTTATTAAAATAATTCATTTATAACCTATAAATGAAGTTGAAATTCTGGAAACAAGCAATTAAAAATAGCAATACACAGAGTCATTGCAACACTATTAATAATGAAATATGAAAACAGTAATGTTGACAAATCATCTTCAAACCATTTATCCTAAAAAGCAGTTCTCATCTTATGACAAGGACCTAGCAAACCAGTTTGGATTTATTCACTTACTTGCTTTTTGCACCATTACAGAAAGTATCTGAGAGAAATAACCCTTTGTATTTTCCACCTGGATTCCCATTTGTCTTCATGTCTTTGGGATTCTCTCCACTTTTATGATACTTATTTTACCTGATACCCAAGACCATGACTATTATACCGATTTCATTATTAAACTCAGAAACTTCAAAGAAGATTACTAAAATTCCAGGATCCTATCAACTATTATATCAAATGGCTTCTAGTACCAAATTATTTCAGTATGACACAGATAGATTCAAAGATATCTGAATTGTTCTTTTCACTGGATACACCTTATTTTAAACAGTACCTTCAGTGCTGATCGAAATATGTATAAAAATACATAATAGTAGTTTACTGATAAAAGTGCTGACACATTTAACTCTCTTGCCATTGGCCACAGATGTATTATCATAGGATAAATGTACATTACTGTTATAACATGTCCCGCATATTCAAATTCTTCTGAAAATACTGTGTGATGTACAAAAAGCAGAAATGTATTATTCCTGGGGAAAAAAGAGATCAATAAAATGTTAGATCACTTTAAAAATATAACAACTGAAAAAAATATATAACAACTGAGATCTGAAGTTCAACATTTGCTTTAACAAATCATTAACATTAATTTTTTTTAAAGATTTTATTTATTTATTTGACAGAGAGAGATCACAAGTAGGCAGAACAGCAGGCAGAGAGAGAGAGAGGAGGAAGCAGGCTCCTTGCCAAGCAGAGAGCCCGATGTGGGGCTGGATCCCAGGACCCTGAGATCATGACCTGAGCCGAAAGCGGAGGCTTAACCCACTGAGCCACCCAGGTGCCCTCACTAACATTAATTTGAAGAGGAATATAAAAATATAAAATAAATAAGCAGAAACCTAAAGCATACTTTCTGTATATAATAATCATCAAAGAGAAAGATAAAAATATAGCTCTTATTAATTAATCAGAATGGGGAGCATTTTTTTAAATCAAGGCTAATAGCACAGAAGAAACAAGGCAAAGATTCATTCATCAAAAGCAAGAAACAAATAAATACAGAGAAAAACATCAGCATCACTTAAAAGTAAGAATAGGAAAAAATACTCTATTCAGTAATTACCATGATATATTTAAAAAAAAAAGATTTTATTTATTTATTTGACAGAAAGAGAGATCACAAGTAGGCAAAGAGGCAGGCAGAGTGAGAGGGGGAAGCAGGCTCTCTGCTCAGCGGAGAGCCCGATGCAGGGCTCGATCCCAGGACCCTGAGATCATGACCTGAGCCAAAGGCAGAGGCTTAACCCACTGAGCCACCCAGGTGCCCCTGTATTTTTTTTTTTTTTAATTTTCCAATCCATCCTAAGTAGAGCCTAACAAAAAGTGGTTATCTACATATATGTCAAGACCCTAGGGTTTTAATTCCTTATATTTCTCTTTAAACTTAATACATGGGGAAAAGTTAAGAAACTATCAGGATTTGTTATGAAAGGTATGTCAGCGCCCACTTAAAATTTAGTAGCATGAATTTTTCTCGTATTTCTCATTTTTATATCTTTTGTTAATAGAAAAACTTTGTCTTCCTGTTTTTTAAAGTATATAAGTTCACAACTCATAATAAGTTAAGTAAAACTTCACAAGTTAAGTAAATCCGTATCTTGCAATAATTTGGAAAATTGATTACAGGTATTATTAAGGCTCTGTTGTGTTTTTGCTAGTTATGGATATCAACAGAGCTGCCCCATGGCACAGATGAAATGGAGAGGAAAATATAGGCCATGAGTTTGATACTTCTTTCCCCTCCCTGCTCAATGTTATACCCAGAAGCACATGAAAGCATTCTAGTTTGTACTATGACCTTAAGATATGGCAATTACCACTTAAAAGAGTCCAAACATGACCAGTCTTTGCTTCTCCTTTCCTACTCACTCCCTAACAGAGGTATCAACAAAAGTCGCTCAAACAACCCAACAAAGAGAGAGATGCAAGTGCTCTGCTCCTTCCCTCACCACTTGATCAATAAGAGCTGACCATAATATTAATTAATTTTTTTAATAAGGAAACTTAATGTAATCAATGCTGACAGGGTAGAAGCGGTGATATTTTTAGGTATATTGCTATTAAAGGTTTATAGTACTTACCCATATAGAAAAAGAGGTGCCTTATCTTTATGATATTCCAAGACAGTTAACATGTTTTTAAACTTCATAAGCCAGCTTCTAGCTCTTACATAAGTTGAAACATCATAAATACTCATGAATCTAACAGAGAAAAATATACATATATGTTAAAATAAAAATCAAGTGCTATACTTCTGGGTAATATAAAAAGGGAACTCCCTTTTATATTAAAATATATATTAAAAATGCTCTGTCCTGAACCTCTGTATCGATCTATCGACCCACCCATGGTCATGTACAGGAAACCCCTGTTGCCTGTCCCTGGAACCATTCTTGACTTGACATAGAACATAATTAAAGTTTCTCCAGACCAGTTCTTTGGGGTTCAGAATCAAGCTCCCCTTTGTCATGCCTTCCCTAGCTCCAGCCTCTCCAAGGCCCTGAAGGCCCTACCCTTCCCAAACTTTAGGAACTGATGTTAGATCTCCCAGAGAGATTATCAGACTGCTGAAATGTTGACTACCACCTGGCAGGACTTCCTGTCATTGTTGCCCCCACAAACTTTGTCTTGGATCACCCATTAGCAAATGCTTGCCAGGACTATGACCGGATACAGACATATCTCCAAGACATTTGAACTTTTCCCATCAAATTTAATTGTATCTCCCAGGTCCATCAGAAGGATCAGTTCCTTCAAGCCTGGCTGCACCTGACTAATGGCAGGTTCCAGGTTTCCCTACCTACCCTATCCAGTAACTTACTAAATATGATATAAAGAAAAGATAAATACAACAGCGTATGAAATTACATAGGTTGTCTTTCATGGCTCCCCTAGTCTCTTATCTAATTACACTGTAGTCAGATCTTCCACCAGAATCTCCTAATGACACCAAAGTTATGGACCTTCCGGGGAAAAATGTAAATAAGTCAAAATAAGTAGATGGATGGATGGATGGATGGATGGAATGATGGAGATAGGTGAAATAAATAGATTGATCAATCTGGATATTTAACTCTCAGTTTGATTTTTTTTCTACCATATACCCATTTGATTCTGGAAATAACAACTTAAGAAGTATTATACTTACTTTCCTTGGATGGGGCAATAGCTTTTGCTTGCACCAATTAATATGCGGGCCGCCTCTACACTGAGGATTCCATCATAACACTGTTTTTCAAAGCTGCTCTAAACACACAATTTTAAAAAAACCATTAAAAAGGACCCAAAAAATACATAACATAATATATTCTGCTTTACCTTTACATAGGCCTCATTATGATTATTGAATTCATTGTAGGAAAATATACTTTTACCAGAAAAATCTTGTAGCAACAAACCCCCCCCAAATTCATTCAATTTAAATATTTACTGAATATTCGTTTTTTTGCAAAGTCCTATCCTGGATGCAATAAAAGATACCAAGTTTCCTAGCTTCAGAAACTCAAAATCTGTACAAGTCAAAGAGTTTTCTTCAGTAATATAAATAGCATCATAGCATCATCTTTCTGCAGCAGGATGGTGCAAAGTATTAATTCAAAGGTTAACTAATCATCTCACCCTCTTAAAAAACTACCAAGAGAGAAAAGTAAATTGTGTTCTTTTGCTTCCTTTTTGCTAGGTTTATTGTGATATAGTTGACATATAACATTGTGTAAGTTTAAGGTGTACAGTGTGATGATTTGTACACTTGTATATATTGCAGAATGGTTACATGACAAGATTAGTTAACACATCCATTACCTCACATAATTACAACTTTTTTGTGTGTGATTCTGTGTGATTTAAGATCCACTCTCTTAGCAACAATCAAGTATGTAATATAGAATTGTTATAGTCACCGTGCTGTATATTAGAGCCCCAGAACTTACTCATCTTATAACTTATAACAAAGTTTGTACACTTTGATTAATATCTCCTCTACTCCCCTACCTCCCAACCCCTGGAAACCACCATTTCGCTCTGTTTCTGTAAGTTTGGCTTTTTTTTTTTTTTTTTTTTTAAGATTCCACACATACATGAAATCATACAGTATTTATCTTTCTCTGTCTGACTTATGTTACCTAGCATAAGGTCCTCAAATCACAGATGGCTGTTCTGTGGTTGAATAATTCCATTAGATAGGTAGATGATAGATAGATAGATAGATAGATAGATAGATTGATAGATAGATAATAGATAGTTATAGATAGATAGATAGATAACATTTTCTTTGTTCATCTATCAGGGGGGACACTTAGGTTTTTTCCATGTCTTTGCTATTGTGAATAATGCTGAAAGAAACACAGGAGCACATGATCTCTTTGAGATCCTATTATCATTTCCTTCTGACATATACCAAGAGGTGGGGTTGCTAGAAGATATGATAGTTCCAGCTTTAATTCTTTGAGGAATGTTTATATCAATTTCTGTAGTGACAGTACCAATTTACATTCCTACCAACAGTGCACAAGAGTTTCCGTTTCTCCACATCCTAGCCAACATGTTATTTCCTGTGTTTGGGGGGAGAGTCAGTCTAACAGATGTGATGTGATATCTCGTTATACTTTTCAAGTTTTTATTTTGGTCACCCGGTAGTCATCACAAGTGCATTCCTTAAACTCCATCACCATTACGTTCATGTTCCCACCCACCTCCCCCCCAGTTTGTTCTCTACAGTTCTGTTCTTGGTTTGTCTCTATCTCTCTCTATTTTCCCTTGGCTTGTTTTGTTTCTTAAATTCCACATATGAGTGAAATTATATGGTATTTGTCTCTCTCTGACTCACTTGCTTCACTGGCATTATCCTCTCCAGCTCCATCCACATCATTGCAACGTTGTACCAATTCTTTAACCGTTCACCAATTGATGGACACTTGGGCTGCTTCCATATCTTAGTTATTATAAATAATACTGCTATAAACATGGGAGTGCATGTATCCCTTTAAATTAGGGGTTTTGTATTCTTTGGGTAAATACCCAGTAGTGTGTTTCCTGGATTAGAGGATGGTTTTATTTTTAACTTTTGAGGAACCTCCATACTGTTTTCCACAATGGTCACACCAGTTTGCATGCCCACCAACAGTGTAAGAGGGTTCCCCTTTCTCCACATCCTGACCAACACCTGTTATTTCCCGTGTTGTTGATTTTAGCCATTCTGACAGGTGTGAGGGATATTTCTCTGTTGATTTGCATTTCCCTGATGATCAGTGATGATGAACATCTTTTCATGTGTCCGTTTGCCAACTGTATGTCTTGTTTGGATAGATGTCTGTCTTCTGCCCATTTAAAAAAAAAAGATTTTATATATTTATTTGACAGAGAGAGACGCAGAGAGAGGGAACACAGCAGGGGTAGTGGGAGAGGAAGAAGCAGGCTTCCCGCCAAGCAGGAAGCCTGACATGGGCCTCGAACCCAGGACCCTGGGATCATGACCTGAAACAAAAGCAGATGCTTAACGACTGAACCACCCAGGAGCCCTTCTGCCTATTTTTTAATTGGATTATTTGTTTTTTGGGGTGTTGAGTTTTATAAATTCTTTATATTGGGGCGCCTGGGTGGCTCAGTGGGTTAATCCTCTGCCTTTGGCTCAGGTCATGATCTCAGGGTCCTGGGATCAAGCCCTCGATTGGGCTCTCTGCTCAGTGGGGAACCTTTTTTCCCCCACCCCTGTGTGCTGCTCTGCCTACTTGTGATCTCTGTCAAATAAATAAATAAAATCTTAAAAAAAAATAAGTTCTTTATATATCTTGGATATTAACCCTTTATCAGATATGTCATTTGCAATATATCTTCTTCCATTCTGTAGGTTATCATTATAGTTTTGATTAGCATTTCCCTGATGATTAGTTGAATACCTTTACATGTGGTTGGCCACATGTCTTCTTTGGAAAAATGTCTATTCAAGTTCTCTGCCTATTTTTAATCAGATTATTTGCGGGTTTTTTTTTTCTGTTGACTTTTATGAGTTTCTTACATTTTTTGGATATTAACCTCTTACCTGACATATGGTTTGCAAATAATTTCTCCCATGCTATAGGTTGCCTTATCATTTTGTTGACTATATTACTGTCCAGAAGCTTTTTTAGTTGCAGTTGCTTCTGTTCCTTGTGTCTTGGGAAATATATATAAAAATTGGTTGTCAAGACCAATGTCAAGGACCCTTTTCTTTATGTTTTCTTCTAAGAGTTTTATGGTTTCAGTCTTATATCTAAATCTTTAATCCATTTTGAGTTTATTTTGTAAGTGGTGTAAGAGAGAGTTTCAATTTTTTTCTTTTGGATGTGAATACCTAGTTTTCCCACAATTTATTGAAAACACTAACCTTTCCTCATTGATATTTTTCACTCTCCTATCAAATATTAGTTGACCGCACATGCATGGGTTTATTTTGGGGTCTCAACTCTGTTCTGTTGTTCTGTGTGTCTGTTTTTATGCCAGTACTATACTGTTTTGGTTACTATAGCTTTGTAGTATAATTTGAAATCAGGAAGTGTGATGCCTCTAGCTCTGTTCTTTCTCAAAATTGTTTTGGCTCTTCAGGTTCTTTTGTGATTTCATACACATTTTTGGATTGTTTATTCTATTTTCGTGAAAAGGGCCATTGACATTTTGATAGAGATTGCATTGAATCTATAATGGCTTTAGATAATATGGACATTTTAATAATAATGTTTCTGATCCATGAACATATCTTTCCACTTATTTGTGTCTTTTTCAGTAACTTTCATCAGTGTCACATAGTTTTCAGCCTATAGATCTTTCACCCCTTCTAAGTATTTTATTGGTTTTGTTGCTATGTATATGGGATTATTTTCTTTAATTCTTTATCACTGAATGCATTGTTAATAGATTTAAGTACAACTGATACAGGTATGTTGATTTTGTATTCTGCAACTTTACTGAATTCGTTAATTAGTTTTAACAGTTTTTTGGTGGACTCCTTAGGGTTTTCTCTTTTTTTAAGATTTTATTCATTTATTTGAGAGAGAGTGAGAGAATGAGAGAGCATGAGTTGGGGGAGGTGCGAAAGGAGAGGGAGAAGCAGACTCCCAGCTGAGTAGGGAGCCCCCTTCTGGGGTCCAAACCCAGGATACTGTGATCCTGGCCTGAGCCAAAGGCAGCCATTTAATCAACTGAGCCACCCAGGCGCCCCCTAGGGTTTTCTATATATAAGACCATGTCATTTGCAAACAGTTTTATTCCTTCCTTTCTATTGCTCTGACTAGAACATTTAGTACTATGTTGAAAAGGAGTGGTAAGAGTGGACATCCTTGTCTTGTTTGTCATCTTGGAAGAAAGCTTTCAACTTTTCACCACCGAGTATAATGTTAGCTGTGGGTTTTTGCATATGGTCTTCATTATATTGAGGTATATTTCTTCTGTACACAATTTGCTGAGAGTTTTTATCATGAAAGGGTGTGGGATTTTTTCTACATCTATTGAGAAAATCGTATTATTTTTATCCTTCATTCTACCAATGTGGTATTTGACTGATTTGTAAGAGTCTCATGCTCTACCGACTGAGTTAGCCAGGAGCCCTTATTTGACTGATTTACAGATATTAAACCACCCTTGCATCCAAGGGATAAATCCCATTTTATCATGGTTCATAATCTTTTTTTTCTTTTTTAAAGATTTTATTTATTTGACAGAGAGAGATCGATCACAAGTAGGCAGAGAGGCAGGCGGGGGGGTGGGATGGAAGCAGGCTCCTTGCTGAGCGGAGAACCTGATGCAGGGGTCCATCCCAGGACCCTGAGATCACGACCTGGGCCGAAAGCAAAGGCGTAACCCACTAACCCACCCAGATGCCCCGGTTCATAATCCTTTTAAAGTGCTGTTGAATTTCATTTGCTAGTATTGTGTTGAGAATTTTTGCATCTATATTTTTCAAGGGTATTGACTTTTATTTATCTTTTCTTGTAGTGTCCTTATTTGAGTTTGGGAGTTCCCTTCTTTGAATATTTTGAAAGACTTTGAGAAGGATCGGCATAAATTTCTTCTTTAAAACATTTGGTGGGGGGGGGTGCCTGGGTGGCTCAGCGATTTAAGTGTCCAACTCTTGATTTTGGCTCAGGTCATGATCTCAGGGTCATGAAATTGAGCCCCATGTCAGGCTCCATCCATGCTCAGCAGGGAATCTGCTTAAGATTTTCTCCCTTTCTGTCTGCCCCCCTGTTTGCTCTCTCTCTCTCTAAAATAAATAAATAAAAATCTTTTTAAAAAAAGGTTTATTAGAAGGATGCCTGAGTGGCTCAGGGGGTTAAGCTGCTGCCTTTAGCTCAGGTCATGATCCTAGGGTCCTGGGATAGAGTCCCACATCAGGCTCCTTACTCAGCAGGGAGCCTGCTTCTCTCTCTGCCTCTGCCTGCCACTTTGCCGGCTTATATGCACTCTCTCTGACAAATAAATAAATAAAATCTTAAAAAAAAATGTTTATTAGAGTTCACCAGTGAAACCATCTAGTCCTGTGCTTTTCTTTGTTGGGAGGTTTTTATTTTTGATATTATTTAAATTTGAGTTAGTTAACACATAGTGTAATATTAGTTTCAGGAGTAGAATTTAGTGATTCATCAGTTGCATATAACCCCTAATGCTCATCCCAACAAATGTCCTCTTTAATGACCATCACACATTTGTCCCATCCCCGTACCCACCTCCCCTCCAGCAAACCTGTTTGTTCTCTATAGTTAGAAGTCTTTTATGGTTGTCTCCCTATCTGTTCTTATTTTTCCTTCCCTTCCTCTATGTTCATCTGTTTGGTTTCTTAAGTTCCACATATGAGTGAAATCATATATTTGTCTTTCTCTGACTGACTTATTTCACTCAGCATAATACACTCTAGCACCATCCACATCATTGCCAAGGGCAAGATTTCATTCTTTTTGATGGCCGAGTAATATTCCATTGTGTATGTATATACATTTTCTTTATCCATTCATCAGTTGATGGACACTGGGACTCTTTCCATAATTTGGCTATTGTGGACATTGGTGCTATAAATACTGGGGTGCATGTACCCCTTCAAATCAGCATTTTTATATTCTTTGGGTAAATACCTAGTAGTTCAATTGCTGGGTCATAGGGTAGTTCTATTTTTAACTTTGTGAGGAACTTCCATACTGTTTTCCAGATGACTGTACCAGTTTGCAGTCCCACCAACTGTGCAAAAGAGTTCCTCTTCCTCCACATCCTCACCAACATCTGTTGTTTTCTGAGTTGTTAATTTTTAGTCTTTCTGACAGGTGTGAGGTAGTATCTCATTGTGATTTTGATTTGTATTTCCCTGATGATGTGTGAAGTTGAGCATTTTTTCATGTGTCTGTTAGCCATCTGTATGTCTTCTTTGGAGAAATGTCTGTTGACCTCTTCTGCCCATTTCTTAACTGGATCATTTATTGGGGAGGGTGTTGATTTTGATAAATTCTTTATTTTTTTAAAAGATTTTATTTACTTATTTGTCAGAGAGAGGGAGCGAGATTGTGAGCACAAGCAGGGAGAGCAGCAGGCAGTGGGAGAAGCAGGCTCCCTGCTGAGCAAGGAGGCTGATGCAGGACTCGATTCCAGGACACTGGGATCATGACCTGAGCCAAAGGCAGATTCCTTAACTGACTGAGCCACCCAGGTGTCCCGATTTTGATGAATTCTTTACAGATTTTGTACACTAACCCTTTATCAGATATGTCATTCGCAAATGTCTCCTTCCATTCTGTCAGTTGCCTTTTAGTTTTGTTGCTTATTTCCTTCACTGTGCAGAAACTTTTTATCTTGATGAAGTCCCAATAGTTCATTTTTGCTTTTGTTTCCCTTGCTTCTGATGATGTGTCTAGTAAGAAGTTGCTACAGCCAAAGTCAAAGAGATTTCTGCTTTTGTTCTCCTTTAGGATCTTGATAGTTTCTTGTCTCACATTTAGGTCTTTCATCCATTTTGAAGTTATTTTTGTGTATGGTGTAAAAAAGTGGCCCAGTTTTGTTCTTTTGCATGTTGCTGTCCAGTTTTCCCCAAACCACTTGTTGAAGATACTGTATTTTCTCCATTGGATATTCTTTTCTGCTTTGTCAAAGATTGGCTAACCACAGAGTCATGGGTTCATTTCTGGGTTCAGTATTCTGTTCCATTGCTCTATGTGCCTGTTTTGTGCCAGTACCATACTGTCTTGATGATTACAGCTTTGTAACAGCTTGAAGTCTGGGATTGTGTTGCCTCCAGCTTTGCTTTTCTTTTTCAACATTATTTTGGCTATCTGGAGACTTTTAATTTTAGGATTGTTTGTTTTAGTTCTGTGAAAAATGCTAGTGTTATTTTGATTGGGATTGCACTGAATGTGTAGATTGTTTTGGGCGGGAGAGACATTTTAACAATGTTCTTCCAATCCATGAGCATGGAATGCTTTTCCATTTCTTTGTGTCTTCCTCAATTTCTTTCATAAGTTTTCTATAGTTTTCAGAGTACAGATCTTTTCCCTCTTTGGTTGGGTTTATTCCTAGGTATCTTATGGTTTTTTTGTGCAATTGTAAATGGGATTGATTTCTTGATTTCTCCTTCTGCTATTTCATTATTTGTGTATAGAAAGAAAACAGATTTCTGTACATTGATTTTATAGCCCGTGACTTTGCTGAATTCACGTATCCCTTTTAGCAATTCTTTGGTGGAGTCTTTCAGGTTTTCTACATAGAGTTTCATGTCATCTGGAAAGACTGAAAGTTTGAAAATTTGACTTTTTCCTTGCCAATTTGGGTGATTTTAATTTATTTTTTTGGGGGGTCTGATTGCTGAGGCAAGGACTTCCAGTACTATGTTGAACAACAGTGGTGAGAGAGGACATCCCTGTCATGTTCCTGACCTTAGGGGAAAAGCTCTCAGTTTTTCCCCATTAAGTATGATATTAGCTGTGGGTCTTCTGTATATGGCCTTTATGATGTTGAGGTATATTCCTTCTATCCTTACTTTTTTCAGGGTTTTTATCAAGAAAGGATGCTGTAGGGGTATCTGGGTGGCTCAATCAGTTAAGCATCTGCCTTCAGCTCAGTTCATGATCTCAAGGTCTTGGTATTGAGCCCCACGTCTGGCTCTCTGCTCAGTGGGGAGCCTGCTTCTCCCTCTCCTTCTGCTGTTCCCCCATCCCTTCTTGTGCTCTCTCACTCTCAAATAAGTAAATAAATATATATATACACATATATATATGTATATATATATATGTGTGTGTGTGTAT
>NW_019154108.1:28566153-28589347 GCF_002288905.1 Enhydra lutris kenyoni | reverse complement strand
TTTTTTTTTTTTTTTAAGAAGAAAGGGCACCAGGGTGGCTCAGTCATTAAGTGTCCACGGTCCTGGGATCCAGCCCCACACCCAGCTCCATTTGGTGGGACCTGCTCTTCCCTTTCCCACTCCCCCTGCTTGTGTTCCCTCTCTTGCTGTCTCTCTGACAAATAATTTTTAAAAATAAATAAATAAAAACAAAAATGAAAATATGCTGTATTTTATCAAAATTTTTTTCTGCATCTATTAAGAGGATCATGGGGGGTTTTTGTTATTAATTCAATCTCCTTACTCATTATTGGTCAGCTGAGATTTTCTACTTTTTTTATGATTCAGTCTTGGTAGACTCTAAATTTCTAGGAATTCATCTATTTCATCTAGGTTATCTAGTTCTTCGGCTTACAACTCTTCATAGTAACCTCTTAAAATCATTTGTATTTCCGTGATGTCAGTTTGTATTGTCTCTACTTTTTTATAATTTTGAGTTCTCATTCTTTATTGATTATTCTAGTTAAGTTTTGGCAATTTTGCTTATACTTCCGAAAGCCAACACTTAGTTTCATTAATTTTTTTCCCATTATCTTTCTAGTCTTTATTTCATTTATTTATACTTGAAGATTTATTATATCCTTCTTTCTATTAACTTTAGCCCCACGAAAATGGGCCCAAAGAACAAGTTGTTATTTTTCCTAATTTCTTGATGTGTGATGTTAGGTTATTTCAGGTCTTCCTTTTTTCTTAATGTAGGCATTTATCACTATAAATTTCCCTCTTAAAACTGCATTTCCAGCATCCTGTAAGTTTTGATACATTGTGTTTTCATTTTCATTTGTCAAGATATTTTCTAACTTCCATTTTGATTTCTTCCTTGATCCATTGGTTGTTCAGGAGTGTGTTGTCTAATTTCCATGCATTTGAGAATTTTTCAGTTTTCTTCCTGTTATTGATTTCTAGTTTTACACTATTTTTACCATTGATTTCTAGTTTTATGCCATCTTTATAATGATATAAAGAAAAAGATTTTTTAAAAAGATTTTATTTATTTATTTGACAGATAGAGATCAGAAGTAGGCAGAGAGGCAGGCAGAGAGAGAGGAGGAACAGGCTCCCTGCTGAGTAGAGAGCCCAATGTGGGACTCGATCCCAGGACCCTGAGATCATGACCTGAGCCGTAGGCAGAAGCTTAAGCCACTGAGCCACCCAGACACCCCAAGAAAAAGATTCTTGATATAATTTCAACCTTCTTGGATTTGATAAGGCTTGCTTTGTGACCCACCATATGATCTATCGTGGAGAATGTCCCATGTGAACTTAAGAAGAATATGTATTTTAGTGTATTGAATGGAATGTTCTATATATGTCTGTCAGTCTATTTGATCTGTAAGTATTATTCAGATCCACTGTTTCCCTGTTAATTTTCTGTTCGTATTATCTAGCCAGTGTTGAAAGTGGGATGTTGAAGTCCTTTACTATAATTTTATTGCTATCTATTTCTCAAGAATCTTCAGTTTTGTTAATATTTGTTTGAAATATTTAGATACTCTAGTGGTAGGGATATATATTTGCAGATGTTATATCTTCTTGATATATTTGTACCTCTACCACTGTATAGTGACCTTCTTGTCTCTTATGACCAATTTTGCCTTAAAGTCTGTTTTAACTGATGTTAACTATAGGCACTCCTGCTCTCTTTTGGTTACCATTTGCATGGAATCTTTTTTCAAACCTTTACTTTCAGCCTATATACGTCCTTAAACCTTAAGTGAGTCTCTTGTAGGCAGCATATTGTTGGATCTGGGTTTTTTAAATCCATTCATCCATTCTGTATTTTGATTGGAGAATTTAAGCATTTGCATTTAAAGCAATTATTGATAGATAAGGACTTTTCTTGCCACTCTGTTCATTGTTTTCTGTTTCTTTAGTTCCTTTGTTCCCCACTAACATCCATTGTGATTTATTTTTGTAGTAGTATGCTTTAATTTCTTTCTCTTTATCTTTCATCTACTGTATGTTTTTCCTTTGTGATTACCATGAGGCTTCTATAAAACATCTTATAAATATAAGTAGACTGTATTCTTGTGTCAACCACCCAACAAAATTCAGGAGAAAAATCACACCTTTTAGGTGCCACTAATAGTAAAGATTAAAGTTACCTTCTAAGACTACTGCCTAAACTTACTTCCTCGATGCTGGCAAGGTACTCTTGCTTACCCATGTTTATAAATGTTGTTTCCAAACTCCACTGCACTTAGTATATTTTCTCAAGTTTTGCAATTGTAAGGATGCTAGTCACTACAGAAAAACAAGGAATTCATGCTACTTATTTCTTGAGGTAATAGTCATCTACCCACCAGCTTCTTTTCCAGGAAATAGGAAAATGATCCACCCATAACTTGTGGGTAGATAAAGCACATGAACTCTGAAGCTAGATTCTAAAGGGTAGAGGGGCAATGGCCAGGCTTTCCTTATTCGGAGGACCACTGAGGCTGTTGATAGATATCTCCATTTTGTAGGCTTTCTTGATAGCCCTGGGAAGACACCCACTATAAGAGAAGTTATGTCCCAGAGTTCAGTTCTAAAGCATATATATAATTATTACACCTATAGTATCTCCAGCCCTGCCCATCCAGGAAAAGATTTGGCTCAAGAAAATTATGATTTACTTTTATGCTATTATGATGGAATTTTAAAATTAAATTTGTTTTTTGAATGTCTACTTGGTTCCAAGCCCCATGCCAAGGCACTGCAGATAAACTTTAAGGAGTTCATAGCCAAGTGGAGGAAGGGGAAAATTAGACACAGAGACCTGTGAAATAGGGTGGAAATGTGAAAGGGTAAAAGTAACTACAGGGCACTAATTAAACTTGATATGGGGTGGGGTCAGAAAAAATTTCCTGAAAGAGATGAACCTCAACTGAGTTTTAAAGATGAGCATAATTATCCAAATGAGAAATGGAGGTCGGGGGAGCAGAGTGGAGAAGGAGGTGAGCAGAGAGGGGCATCATCAGTGCATGCACAGAGATGAGAAACAGCATGGTGAGTGCCGTAAAGGAAGGACAAGTTGTGGGGCAGAGAATGGTGATGGAACACTTGGAGAAATGGGTAGGGGTCAGATTACAAAAGACCCTGTACTTATATATAGACTTGATCTCATAGATAAACTCTTCCTGGAAGATAATAAGCTAATCCTGTGAGACACTACTAGAATTAACCACAACCACCACCACTACCCCCATCATAAATGTGCTATGTGAGGAAGTGGGGGTGGGAATATTCAATATTCCCTTTTAGAGAGTCTTGATGCACATCAGTATGTTAAAAATTCTGAGATATTCTACTAGAAGGGGTTCCATAAGAAACCATTTAACTTCCTTTAAACTATCATTTCCCAAAAAAATTTGAGCATGGAAACTTCTTTTGTTGTTATGCAGTTACTATTAACATTCTGTAGAGCAAGTGTTCTTTAGAACTCACTTTGGAAAATGCTGTAGGACCTGAGGAGCCATTTTAAGCAGGAAGGTGGTATAGTTCTCTTTGTCTTTTAGATAAGTCACTGTGATTTGATAATGGAAATACTGGAGGAAGCAAGACCAGTTGAAGGTTATTATTTAGGCAAGAGGTTATAATGTCCTAAATTAATAGACAAAAGAATGGGAAGGGGGATATTTGATAAATATTTAGAAGTTAAGATTGATACAGCTTGGAAAAAGAGGGAGAAATCCAGTTGACCTGAGTGATCACAGGGGTAATGAGCCCATTCACTGAAACTAGGAATACAAGAGCAGGTTTTAGATGATGAGTTCAGGGGGATTTAGGTACCAGTGATAAGTCTAAGAGATATCTAGCCACTTGAATTTATGAGTCTAAAGGCATTGTACTCAGAGTTTTGGAAGGAAGAATACAGATTTGAGGAGCATCCATGGATAGCATTAAAACTGTGAGTGCACCTTGAAGAAGGATGGAGAGATTGTAAGGTAAAAATGATGGAGAGAGTTAGCTCTTCTAAGAAAAACTAACATTAAATAGATAAAAAGAGGAGTTCATGGAACAGACCAAAAAGAAAGGGGTCACAAAAATAGGAGGAATGCCAGTAGAGAGCACTCTCAGAAAAGCCTTTAAAAGACAGTGGGGAGCCTGGTGGGGAGCCTGGGTGGCTGAGACAGTTAAGCATCTGACTTGATTTTGGCTCAGGTCATGATCTCAGGTCCTGGGATTGAGCCTCACTCAGGCTCCATGCTCAGTGGGGAGTCTGTGTGAAGATTCTTTCCCTCTCCCTCTACCCCTTCCACTGCTCACTCTCTTCCTCCCCCTCTCTCTCTAATATAGAAATACATCTTAAAAAAAAAAAAAAAAGACAATATGGAAGAATGCCTGGATGGCTCAGTTGGTTAAGTGTTGGACTCTTGGGGCACCTGGGTGGCTCAGTGGGTTAAGCCTCTGCCTTTGGTTCAGGTCATGGTCTCAGGGTCCTGGGATTGAGCCCCGCATCGGGCTCTCTGCTCAGAGGGGAGCCTGCTTCCCCCCAACCGCTGCCTGCCTCTCTGCCTGCTTGTGATCTCCCTCTCTCTCTGTCAAATAAATAAATAAAATATTTAAAAAAAGAAGTGTTGGACTCTTGATCTCAGCTCAGGTCATGAGTTCAAGCTCCTTGTTGGACATGGAGCCTACTTAAAAAGAGAGAGAGAGAGAGAGAGAATAGGAGTGGGAGTGGTCATTACATGGGATTGTTAGTTTAAAAAAAGTAAACATGGTAGGTCATTATGGCAATGACCCCAATGTATCCATGCTTTCCTGTGTCCATGCCCCCTTGCAACTGACCCTATTGCTTCTCCCAAGAAAGGGAATCTACCTCTTCATTCATTGTCTCCGAGCTAGCTTTGTGATTTGCTTTAACTCATAGAATGGGAATAAAAATAATGTTATTCAACTTCCAGAACATAGGATTCAAAGGCCTTGCAGCTTCTCCTCTTACCCTGTTTGAATCCAGAGTCCACAATGCTGAGAAGAAGCCCAGCCCACTCTGTGGAAAATAGAAGGCCATATGGAAGACAGCCAAAGTGCTTTGAAAGACATCCCGCATCAACTGCCAAATCTCTGAATGAGGACATTCTGGACCCTCTAGTCCCACTGAACTATGAGATGACCACAGACACATGAATGCTCCCAGCCAAGACCGACGACAGAATCATCCAGATTGCCAATCCACAGAACTATGAGACATAATAAACCATTGTTTTAAGCCTGTAAATTTTGGTCTGGTTTGATATGGAGCAAAGGCCAACCAAAATGGAAATCAGTATCAATTGTGCAGAGCCTCCCTAAAAAGGGTTAAAACATGTGACAGTAGTGTTGGGACTTAGGGGTGAGTAGAGTCAGAGAGCAGTGCAAAAACTGATTTAAGGTACAGGAGGGAGCCAGCCGTGCTAATGAAGAGGCACCACAGTGGGCAATTCTGTCACCTGAGGCCCCTGGGAAGGTGAAAAATGTGCCCAATGAACTTATGAATCTGGCAGCTAAGATTATTTCTAGATTTCTAATATTCAAGAAATACTAAAACTATCAATGTTTAAGCTACTTATGACAAAGTACAGGAAGAGAGAGAGAAACCAAAGAGAAACAGTTTACTCTACAGCAGAAATTAGAGAAAAAATAGAGTCCATGCTTTGCCAGGTTGCTAACTAAACTTCTTTCTTATCTGCAGTCTTTCCAGCTGGCAAAAGATCTAAACGTCTAGAATGCTGACAGTAAAATATGCCTTTGGGTTCAAGATCAAATAAAGTATGTGCCTAAAGACCCTTTGTTAAGACCACTGAAAGACCAACTCTTGATTGCATGTCTCAGTTTATTTTTATGTGATATCTCATGCTTCAGAGGCAAGCCAGTTTCCTCACATGATAATCACAGGTTGGTATTCAGAGTAGAAGAAAGTGGAAACTGTAAATCTTCTCGAAGCACAGGCTCCAGAACATTCCCAAGGTCACTTCTGAAACATTTTATGGGTCAAAACAAGACACAAGAACAGCCCAAATTCAATGAGGTAGGGGTAGCAGGGAGGGATATAGGCACCACCTCTTAATGGAGGCTCTACAAATAAATTGTGACCATACTATACTGCTCTGGGTAAGAAACTTTCAAACTCTGAGAATATTTTAAATTAAGCTTAGAAATGCTTAAAAAAGGGAAAATATAGTATTATTACTTTATTTTGTATTAAGGAGAAATACGTTCTTCAACAGAAAAAATAAAAGAGAGGAAGGAATTTATAGGTTAAAGAGACTTAAAGGGCATATTCATTAATTACAATGTAACTGTAATTAATTAATACAGATTCAATTTAAAAGTATAAACTGTGAGGGGCGCCTAGGTGCCTCAGTCGGTAAAGGGTCCAACTCTTGATTTTGGCTCAGGATCATGATGTCAGGGTCATGATCTCAGGGTTGTGAAATCAAGCCCCAAGCTCGGCTCCATGCTCAGTGGGAAGTCTACAAGAGATTCTCTCTCTCCCTCTCCGTTTGCCCCTCCCCTCTCTTGTGCTCACTCTCATTAACAAGACAATTGGAAATTTGATCATTGACTTGATATTTGATTAAGGAACTATTATTAACTTCTAGGTACAATATTAATATTTTACTATGTTTTTTAAAACGCTTTAAAATTTTGAGATACATACTGAAGTATTTACAGATGAAATAATATGATATCTGGGATTTGTATTAAATTAATATGGAAAGTAGAGTAGTGAATGAGGCTGCTGATGAGGCAGAGTTAGTCATATTGGTTTTTAAGGCTGGGTGATGGGTACATAGGCACTTATTATAGTATTATATCTACTTTTGTTTATGTTGAAAATTCTTCATTGTAAGTTTTAAAATAAAATTTTAAAAAATGGACTCTGGGCATAATGAATATATGGGCATATTTTTGTGTATTTGTAATATTGAATAAAATGTGTTCTATTAGACCATAACCCCAATTTAAAATGTGCAATTTGATAAGTTGATTTAAACTTGATTTTACCTAGTAATCATATTTTAATATGTTATATAATATGTAATTACTTTAAATTATGTTATATAATATATAATTATTTTTATTTTAATATGTTATATAATTTTAATGTTATATAATATATAATTATATACAAATATGTTTATTTAAAATATAATCTTCCTTATATTAAAACATTTAATCTTAAATATTTTAAGAGAATTTTTGATACATTAGTTTTATTTTAATGTATTAGATTTGCAAGAGTTAAAAAAGCACTTAAGAGAATTTTATATAAAAGAAACTCAAATACATTAAATTTATAAAAGTAGTTTCAGATATTTGAAGATGTTCAGTTAGATAAGTACATAAAGGGCACCAAAGATTATTCAAAGACCCCTCAAAAGCCAACTGCTAAAAATTACTAGACTTAGAAACAGAATAATAAGATAGGTGACTTGAACTCAAAGCTTAAGACATTTATTGTTATTTTTTAACTTTAATAAAGCAAACAAACTTTAATAACAATAGGCTATCAAAAGGTGAAAACTTTTTTTTTCCAGTCACCTGAAAGCCTTATTTAAGAAATAGGAGCATTATTTAAGAAATAAGAATAAGAATTAAAAATAAATAAATAAAAAATAGATTATGCGAACTGTACCAACCATTTGGATTATAGCGACATGCAATCTGGCTTCTTCTATTAAAACTTCTTCTGTTGGGGACTCCTCCTCCTATTTGTTATCAGGTGAAACATAATAAGGATCAGACTAAGTTTAAAAACATAATTAGATTAAATTAAAAATAAGCTAAAATATATAAGAGCTGCCAAACACTTCACTCAACAAAGACTCAAATAACTCAAATCAGAACTGCTATCATGAAGGGATATGTGTAACTGGGTTCACTCTCTGTATGAAAAATGTGGCTTTTAACTGTGGTAAAGTAACAATTCATTTGGGAGATTTGCAAGTCAGATTCTCCCCCAAACCTACCTATGCTTGACTGCTCTCTGAAGAAACCTGTGTTCTTTGCTTTTTATAATAACATGAGGACAGATCGCTCAGCTCCTCTAATGGTTGGAAATATGGGCTTGCCAGAGGCCATTCATAGTTAGTAAATCAACCAGTGTGTAAAAATACCAATTCTCCTCTATTTGACAAATAAACCTAGATAACTAAGACCTTCTCTTTAGAGAGAATTCAAAATCTTTTCACCAAGATAGCAAAGCTAGTAAATATATCCCCCGTCCTCAGTTTTCTGACATTTCATTTGCAGGATCAAATTTCTTTATATGAGAGGCAGACCCAGGACAGAAGAAGGAATATTTTTTTTTTTTTTTTTTTTTTGCCGGGTATCAACTCACAGGAAAGTTGTATTCAATCTTTGTTTTTTCTTCTACTAAGGTCCAATTAACATTTGTCAAAATTTTTTCTGTTTTGAATAGTGTGATTGTGTTCTGTATTATCTCTTGAATGTGCTTAATGGCATTTTGCATGGCCATTTGCCTTGGGAGGGAAATAGCACACAAACCTGTGACGAAAAAAAAAAGCAAGAGTCTTAATAGAATACAGTGAAGACTGTAAGAAGAGGCAAAATCCTGCAAGATGGAGTGAAATCTTGTTGCTGTAGTGAATCACCTGCACAGCCAAACAATAGTGTTTAGAGCAAGGACAACCTTTGGTCCAAAGTCTTCCAGAAAATTACCCATCTCTCTGTTTCTTCTGGCTGCAGAGCTCAACTTTATCTGACTCAGCTGCTAAGGAATGCTTTATTAGTTTCCTTCCATTCCCGTTACCAAGAGATGTGACTTGTTACTTCAAGGTCCCTAATCAGTATTTCTCAAAGTATAAGAAACTACTCATGTCTTCTTCAGGTACGAAGGTTGCCTATTAATCTGTGCAAATTCCCTGGCCCACCTCATACCTAGAGAATTAGACTGGCCTTGGAATTTGCAACTGAACAATTCTCCGACTAATTCTTATAAAAATTTTAAAATTAAAAAATTTTTAAATAAAAAGGTCACCGCAATAGAGATCCCTCAAATTTAGTATATCTGTTTCCGGGCCAGCAAATCTACATGCTCCAAAAATTGTAGCCATTTGTATTTTCTTGAGGTATGAATTTGAAGTTACAGCTATGAGGCTCACTCACCAAAAACAAGAATTAATTTTTTTTTTGAAGATTCTATTTATTCATTCCACAAAGAGATAGAGAGAGCACAAGCAGGGCAAGTGGCAGGCAGAGGGAGAGGGAGAAGCAGACTCCCTACCAAGCAGGGAGCCTGATGCAGGGCTTGATTCCAGGACCCCAAAATCATGACATGAGCCAAAGGTAGATGTTTAACTGAAAGAGCCACCCAGGTGCCCCCCAAAAGAATTTAATTAGTGAGTGAACTTGGTCCGCTCACTTGGAATTACATCTCAATAAAGTTGTTCTCTCTTCATAATTGCGCATGAATGGTCTCATAGACAGTTAAAACGAGTTCTAAATGTTTAGCTTAACTTTACTGTATTCTCTGTGGGACACTGTGTGTAATGATGGTGTTTGAAATTTTCAGGATTCCCAAGGTCTGGAAACCTATCCCTCTTGACTCATTATGGTCCAGAGCAAACATGCATTTGACTGTAGGCTGAAGTTAGAAGTTGTCAGCTTTAGATTCAAAATTCCCATGACTGAGACCACACAAGAAGAAATTTTTCTCTTTTTCGGGGGAAACATGAGTGTATGTGGACCACTTGGTGGCACCAATACATTTGAGTGAACTCCCTGTATTTAGATGATCCTGGAAGTGTATGAGGAGGGAATCTCTTAAAGCCTTAGACTAGACGGAAGCAGTTAGTTTGAAACTCCTACTGATAAAACTCAACTCTGACAAGTATTAAATGTGTGCCATGTAGTATTTCTGGAAAGGATGAGTATGGATTCTGAGGGGAGAAAGACCGTTATCATGCACTTCCGTTTTATAATGAAAATTTTTGAGGTTTAGCTACTACAATAAAAAAAATTTGGAGAGGGATGGAGGTGCCTGGGGGGCTCAGTTGGTTAAGCATCCAATTCTTGATTTTAGCTCAGGTTATGATCTCAGGATCTTGAGATGGAGCCCCACACAGGCTCCATGCTAAGTGTGAAGCCTCCTTGGGATTCTCTCTCCCTCTGCCTCTCACACACACACACTCTCTCTCTCCCAAAAATAAATAAATAAATAATAAAATTTTTACAAATTTTGTAAGGGAGGAAAAAGAGAAGAAAAAATATTACCATGACAACCTAGAAGTGTCAGAATAAGAGGAATCACAGGAAAGAAGCATGGGAGAAATCCAGATGTTACATCCTAAGCAAAGAGAATGGAGTGGGTCTGGACCCCTGGGAGTCAAAGGAATTGGTGGGAAGGGAGGTGTGAGAAAGTCTTCAAAGATCAAATTAACTTTCCTCATGTTCCACTGTGGGCTTTTGCTGACAAAGCATACCTTTCTACTGAGAATGAGAACAAATCCATAACTGGGGGGAAAGGAGAGCTACCAAAAGTCTGCCTAATTTACTAGTTCAGTTTACATATTGGGGCCTTTGGGTTTGAGGTGGGCAGTAACAGGAAGTTATGCTAGAGTTTTTGTGGGGTTCAGTTTTACAAAAGGACATGACTGAAAAGACACAAATGGAGGTGATGTCTCTCACAGGTAGGATAGGGTAAATTCACCAGGCTATTTCCTTGACTAGAAGAACTCTCTTTCAACATCATCCTTCCATTGCCTCTCATTAGTTCCAGGCTTTCCAAGAAACTTCCTGATGACTAGTTTTGTTTATCGAGGAAATTGGTATTTAGAGGTAAATACCCTGAATAATGATCACAATTATTTCAGACATAGAAATAAATCATCTTATTATAAATTAATAAATTGATTTTCTGCCTTATCCATATTTTCCTGTGAGTGCAGCATATGTGAATCTCCAGCAGTTGGATCAATTCTAGATACACTGAAAAAATCAAACACCAGCATAGCTAAGACCAGGCCATGGGATACTGAATGATACTAAGGCCCTATTCTAAGACTTGGTGTAATCCTACCTCACCTTCTCCATCCCCAGTTGACTATACTGCCACCAATTATCTTATCCTAGATTTCTCTATTGACCATGTATCTCTGTGTGATTTAATCATACTTATGCATTTTACTATCAATGGCCTCAAATGTCTTCTGGAAATAAGCCACTGTGGCACAGTCTACTGACTGTCTCCCAATATCCATTTTCCCCTTCTTCTTTACCAACCGAATTTCCAAGTTTTGGCTAAGCACATGGTCAGCCAGATAGGGATAATATTTCACAGCTTCTATTACCCATGAATGACTATGTGACCAAATTTTGGCCAATGGAATGTGAGTGGTAATGATGCATACAATTTCTAGATTCTGCCCTTAAAAGGAAACGGCTTACCCTCCATTGCCACCTATCTCCTCATTTCCCCTGTCTAGTCGGTTGGATTGAAGATATAGTGGTAGTGAGCCAACTTCTACCTTGCAGACAAGAACAACATCCCGGGGAATGGAGGAGAAACAAAAAAGAAGCAGAACTACCCCACTCTTTTGGACATTTAGGTAGGGGGTGGGGGAGAAAGTCCTCTATCTTGTTTAAGCCACTGTGAATGTGGTTTCTGTTAAACTGGCTGAACCAATACCCCCAATTAATACAGCATCAATAAGTAATAAGTGAATGAAAATGAATGATTTCATAGTCAATTCCTTGAACTTCATAAGAAATGTCCCCATGACCCCCAACAATAATCTATTTGCATTATTTCCCCCAGTTAATTAATGAAAGACAGATTTACTTTACCTAATGTCCTGGCTGAATGAGTCATCATGTACGAATTTATTCCCATAGTCAATAGTGATATTACCTGTACATACAATATAAACTAAAAAACAAAACACACAAGTAGTTAGAACCAAAAGATGAAGAAGTTCTCCAAAGGGCATCATTGTTCAACTAACCAACATCAACAAAATTCTATCTTAATCCACATTTTTTAATCCTATTTCTGAGAAGTAAATTGAGGCAAAAGGGTTATTTTGTAGACACTGTTTGAATATAATACACTGGAGCAGAAATTAGTTTTCAATGTGAATGAGAGAAGAGTTTATAATTTCTGGGAGGGATAAGAACACTGGTGGAAGAGCTCTCCATCGCTGCAGCAGCCTTGCAAAGCTAGCAAGGTGGTAGGCATCACAGACACAGCTCTGGAGCCTGCAGGGCCAGGGGTGAGGAGGACCCAGCAACTGCAGGCAGTGGTGACACAGCAGGGAGGGAAAGGGTATCTGCCACCAGCATTTACTACAGCTCAGGAGGCTCTGAAGGAAGCTGCAGGAACCATGGTGGGGTCTGGAGAGTCACCGTGCAGAAACAAGCATACAATCACTTTCGCAGGTCTTAGCTCTGCCCCTATTAGCCATGTAATTTGGAGTCAGTTAACTTAACCATTCTGAGCCTCAGTGCCCTTCACTGGAAACTGGAGTTAATAGTAGTATGTCTTTTGGAGAGTGTTTTCCAAATTTGACTAACAACACTAAACACCTGAAGTACATCTAAAAGATACCGACTTCCAGGTTTCTTCCCTGAAGGTTCTGATCGTGCAGGTAGGGAGTGGTGCTAAAGGGATTGGTGTAACATCAGATAGATTTGGGAAATACTGTAAATGATATTCCAGTGTTAGCATTCCATTGACTTGGTTTTAGGCTGATTCCTTGAACAAAAGATAATTGAAAGAGCTCAGATTTTTGTTATGATACCTTTCCTTTGGGGCATGAAAGGACCCTAAATCTCTACAAAACCACTGGTTAGTTTGAACTCCAAATTCCCACATGATAACTATAGATAAGAAGGGCAGATCCTCAGGAAAGACTGTAAGGAATATAATAGTCCATTTAAAAAATAACTTCTTCCTTTAGGAGTTAGGGCACCTGAGTTCTTCCCCTAACATGCTATTCTCTTTGTTTTGATGTCTCTACAGGCAAGATGGAGAGGGAGATAACTGATCCCCCAAAGAAATTTTTAAAATATTGTACTGCTGGAGTCTTCTGGAACAGGAGCAAAATGACAAAGAGAAAACCCTGAGCTGGAAATCAGCCAATATCAAGAAACCCTGTACATTTACCTGTAGATTAAAGTTCCTTGGGAGGTGGGCAGGTGTTTTTAATTCACATTATTCGAGTGGCTTTTCTCCCTCCAGCAGCAGGCTTGGAATTCATCTGACTGGGAGGTGTTTGGGGATTGTCCTGGGGATTTCTGGCAACTTTTATCAATTTCTCCAGCTAGCTCCCACCATAGTCACAAATGACGAGGGGCCCTAACACTGTCAGCAGATGCACTGGGCTCTTTGGATCTTCCCTAGAGTCTCGGTACCACAGACACTGCCACCATCAGATTGCCCAGAAATCCACCAGCTAGCCTATGGAGAAAAAGGCTTTGAGGGAGAGTAACATTAATTGAGCATTTGCTAAGTGGCAGGTATTTTACTAAGTATCATCTCAATCTTCAACTGGAAATTGAGGTTCTACAAATCTGGGAAACTTGCCCAAGGTCACCCAGCCTGTGATGGTAGAACCAGGATTTGATCTCAAGTCTATCTGATTCCCACACCATTAACCACTACTTGACTGTTGGTCCCTTTCATACTGTCAAAACAAACTTTCCTCTGAAAGTTCCTTTCTACTTAAAAGAACACATTTTTCAAATCTAATTTTTAAAACGGTTAACTTTGGTAGTGCCTGGGTGGCTCAGTCAGTTAAACGGTTGCTTTTGGCTCAGGTCATGATCCCAGGGTCCTGGGATCTAGTCCCACATCGGGCTTCCTGCTCAGTGGAGAGTCTGCTTCTCCCTCTCCTTCTGCCTGCCACTCTGCCTACTTGGGCTCTCTATCTCTCTGTCAAATAAATAAATAAATAATCTTTAAAAAAATGGTTAACTTTGGGAGAAGGAAAAGAAGATGGTGAAGGAGTAGGAGGACCCTAGGCTCATCTTGTCCCCATAAACATAACTAGATAACTATCAAATCATTTATCTAAATAACCCCAGAAACCAACCTGAAGACTGACAGAAAAAACTCCACAACTAAAGGAAGAGAAGAAACCACATCAAGGAAGGTAGGAAGTACAGAGAGGTGGTTTGGGGAAGAAACAGATCGCAAGTGCTATGGAAGGGAGGGAGTCCTGGTCATGGAGAAAGGTGAGAGAGAGAGGCACACAGGGGAATGCACAAGGAGAGCACTTCCCTAAAGGCACTGGCTGGGAAAACAAGAGGGGTTGGTTTTTGTGAGTTTTTGCAACCAGTGGGACTTAGAGACAAGTTTTAAAGGCCAGCCGGCTTGGCTGGGATAGAGCCCTGAGGAACCTGCCCTACTCCTGGAGAGAAGGCAGACAAATAACCTGGGGGCAGGTGGCATGGAAATAGCATCTGAAGAATGCCTGGGGCACACAGCAGGGAGATAATTCATTCTTCTTGGAGCATGTACCTGAGAGGTAGGATTCTTACCTCTCTGGAGACAAAGGAGCCAGCAGGTGCCATTTACCTCCCTTGCCCCTCAGCATAAACACACAGCCACCTTCAGGAGGCAGCACAGTGCCCACAGAGGCTGCCTAAGATGCTTACACCAAGTCCAACCCACCCTGTTCTCTGGAACACCTGCCCTCTGTCAGGCTTGCCTCTGTCCCAACATGGCCAGCCCCTTCCCCAGAAGGCCAGCAGAAATCCCTGCCCATACCATATTTCCTGACCAGAGTTCTGCTGGACTTCAGTTTTAGTAGTAGTAGTATCAGGTCTCTTTTAACAAGCAGACCAGAGCACACCTAGTTAAAACTCACCACACTCTGGCCAAGGACCAAACAGTGCCCACTGCAGGCAAGGAGAGTCTCTGCTGATACCTGGCCTGAGGATACAGCAGTCAAACACAACAGCAGAGTGCACACAGCATGCCTCAGACACTCTCTGAAGTGCCAGGCCCTAAACACTCTATGACCTCTTCTTCATAAAGCTGTTACTTTCAGGAGCAGGAAACATAACTGGCTTTTCTAATATGGAGAAGAAAGCAGAGACTTAGACAAAATGTCCAGATGGAGGAATCCATCCCACATGAAAGAACAAGATAAGGTCACAGTCAGAGATCTAAGCAAAACAGATATAAGTAACATTCCTGATAGATAATTTAAAGATTTTATTTATTTATTTGACAGACAGAGATCACAAGCAGACAGAGAGGCAGGCAGAGAAAGAGAGAGGAAGAAGCAGCCTCTCTGCTGAGCAGAGAGCCTGATGCGGGGCTCGATCCCACGACCCTGGGATCATGACCTGAGCCGAAGGCAGAGGCTTTAACCCACTGAGCCACCCAGGCGCCCCCCTGATAGAGAATTTAAAGCAACAATCATAAAGATACTCACTGGGCTTGGGAAAAGAATAGAAGATTTCAAGGAGACTCTTACCACAGAGATAATAGAATTAAAAAAGTATCTGTCAGAAATGAAAAATGCAGTAATTGAGATTGGAAACCAGCTTGAGGCAATGAACACAAGGCTGAAAGAAGCAGAAGAATAAATAAGTGATATAGAAGACAAAATAATGGAAAATAAGGAAGCAGAACAAAAGAGAGAAAGAATTATGGAACACGAGAATAGACTCGGGGAATCGAGTGACTCTGTCCAAAGCAATAACAATCACATTATAGAAGAACGGGGGAGCAGGAAATTTATTTGAAAAAATAATAGCAGAAAACTTCCCTAATCTGGGAAAGAAACAAACATCCCGATCCAAGAGACACAGAGAACTCCCATCAAAATCAACCAAAGCAAGCCAACATTAAGACATATTGTAATTAAATTTGTAAAATATAATTAAAAAAAACAACTATTGAAAGCAGCAAGACAAAAGAAGTCCTTAGCTTTCAAGGGAAGACCCATAAGGCTGGCTATAGATTTCTCAACAAAAACACTGCAAGCCAGAAGGGAGTGGCATGACATATTTAAAGCGCTGAATGGGAAAAATCTGTAGCCAAGAATATTCTATCCAGCAAGGCTATCATCCAGAAGAGAAGGAGAGAAAAAAAGTTTCCCATACAAAAACTAAAGGATGGGATGCCTGGATGGCTCATTCAGTTAAGTGGCTGCCTTCAACTCAGGTCATGATCCCAGCAGCCTCAGATCGAGTTCTGCATCGGGCTCCTTGCTCAGAAGAGAGCCTGCTTCTCCCTCTGCCTGTCATTCTCCCTGCTTATGCTCTCTCCCTCTCTCTTTCTGACAAATAAATAAAATCTTTTTTTAAAAACCCCCAAAACAAACAAACAAAAAACTAAAGGAGTTTGTGACCACAAAACCAGTCCTACAAGAAATACTATTGGGGTATCTTTGAGTGTGGAAAGACCAAAAGTGACAAAGACAAGAAAGGAACAGAGAATACTTCCAGAAACAATGACAAAACAAGTAATAAAATGGCACTAAGTACATATCTATCAATAATTACTCTGAATGTAAATGGACTGAATGTTCCAATCTAAAGACATAGGGTATTGGAATGGATAGAAAAAACAAGACCCATCTATATGTTGGCTACAAGAGACTCATTTTAGATCTAAAATCACCTGCAGATCCAAAGTGAGGGGGTAGAGAAACATTTATCATGCAAATGGATGTAAAAAAAAAAAAAAAAAAAAGGCCAGAGTAGTGCTATCACTAGCCAGAGCTCTTAAAGATGTTCCTCTGGAGATGCCCTGCTTTCTTGTTGTTGTTTTGTTTTGTTTGTTTTGTTTGTTTTTTTGTGACCTTGTCAAAAGTCACCAGTCCAAGATGGTAAAACTTTTGGACTTGCCTTACCAAGGCCTGCAAAGGTGAAATCCTCCTAGTATCCATCTTTTGAGGCTTTCTAGAAGATTTTAGGTGAAGAAAGCCACTTGAGATTTTATACTCTCTGTCTTGCCTCCTGTATTCTCGAAACTATTACCTCATGCAAGCTTCTGTGCTTGCATTGCCCTCTGAATCTAACATTAACTTTTCTCAAATGGATTAAAAAATAGTTATACAATAATCTCCAAAATCTTCGGAAGGAAGCAGAAGGAATCTTCTAAGCTATCAGGGCTTTTCCTCTCAGTCTCTGAACCTGGGGACAATACCTGGGGTTCCTTCCTACCCTGGGATGAGGAGAATAATCTTTAATAAAGTCGATAGGAAACGCTGAGTATGGAGCTGTGAGGACAATCACTTTAAAACCGCCTGCATCTATGGTGAGGAGAGGAAGAGCTGCCACTGCTGATCAGGATTATGAATGGGGGATCCTTTTGAACTTTCTAGGCAACAATGGATTTCACAGGGCATTGTTTCTATAACTCTTAAAACCTTGTTAATTATCCCACAAAGAAAGCACTCTGGCGACTGGGAGGTTAGGAGTTGGCCCAGTTGGGGGTGGAGGGTTAGGAGGCTACAGGTAGGAAGTTTGAAGGGCTGTGGGGAAAGGGTGAGATGTTCTGAGACCTGGGGCCAACTTCATTCTGGGCTTGCCTGTGTGTTCAGTTTGGCTTTGGGCTGGATTCTGGGGAGAGATGGGCTTGCTATTCAGGGAGGCATGAAGTTCTGCCTTAGACTAAATGATGTTTATAGTTGTGGCTCTTTTCTACTCTTATGCTGTGCTGAAGTGATGGAGACCGGGCTGTGCTACAAATAAATAATTTTATCTTGTTTTTGTTAAAAAAAATATATATGGACAAACTAGACTTTAAAATAAAGTCTATAGGGGCACCTGGGTGGCTCAGTGGGTTAAAGCCGCTGCCTTCAGCTCAGGTCTTGATCTCAGTGTCCTGGGATCTCTGCTCAGTGGGGAGCCTGCTTCCTTCCTCTCTCTCTCTGCCTGCCTCTTTGCCTAGTTGTGATCTCTGTCTGTCAAATAAATAAATAAATCTATAAAAAATTAAAAAAATAAAATAAAGTCTATAACAAGAGATGAAAAAGGGCACTCCATCATAATAAAGGAGGGCAAGTGATATTATGAGCACTGGGTGTTACACGCAACTAATGAATCATTGAACATTACATCAAAAACTAATGATGTATTATATGTTTGCTAATTGAATTTAAATTAAAAAAAATGAAAAAAAGAGCTGTTACACAAATTCTGTAATACAAAAACAATGTACAAAAATCTGTTGCATTTCTATACACCAATAATGAAGCAGCAGAAAGACAAATTAAGGAATCAATCCCATTTACAATTGCACCAAAACTTCTAAGATACTTAGGAAAAAACATAACCAAATAGGTAAAAGACCAGTACTCTGAAAACTATAAAACACTGATGAAAGAAACTGAAGAGGACATGAAGAAATGTAAAGATATTCCATGCTCATGGATTAGAAAAATAAATATTGTTAAAATGTAAAGATATTCCATGCTCATGGCTTAGTAAAACAAATATTGTTAAAATGTCTATGCCACCCAAAGCCATTTACACATTTAATGCAATCCCTATCAAAATAACACCAGCATTTTTCACAGAGCTAGAATAAATAATTCTAAAATTTGTATGGAGCTACACAAGACCTCAAATAGCCGAAGCAACCTTGAAAAAGAAAAGCATCACAATTGTGATGGAGGCATCACAATTTGGAATTCAGGTTATTTTACAAAGCTGTAGTGATCAAAACAGTGTGGTACCAGCACAAAAACAGACACATGGCTCAATAGAACACAATAGAAAACCCAGAAATGAACCCACAACTATAGGGTCCATTAATTTTTGGCAAAGCAGGAATGAATATTCCAGGGAAAAAGACAGTCTCTTCAACAGATAATGTTGGGAAAACTGATAGCAACATGCAAAATAATGAAACAAGACCACTTTCTTACACCATACACAAAAATAACTTCAGAATGGATGAAAAACCTAAATATGAGACAGGAAACCATTAAAATCCTAGCGGAGAATATAGGCACTAACCTCTTTGACGTCAGCCATAGCAACATCTTTCTAGCTAGTCTCTGGAGGCAAGGAAAACAAAAGCAAAAATAAAGGACTGGGACTTCATCAAAATAAAAAGCTTCTGCACAGGGAAGGAAGCAATCAACAAAATTAAAAGTCAGCCTATAGGGGAAGAATGGGGAAAGATATTTGCAAATGACATATCTGATAAAGGGTTAGTATCCAAAATATATAAAAAACTTACACAACTTAACACCCAAAAAAACCAAATAATCCAACTAAAAAATAGATAAAAGACAATGGATAGAGATTTTTCCAAAGAAGACATACAGCTGGCCAATAGACAGATGAAAACATGCTCCATACCACTCATCACCAGGGAAATACAAATCCGAACTACAACGAGATATCGCCTCACACTTGCCAAAATGGCTAAAATAAAAAACACAAGAAACAACAGCTGTTGGTGAGGATATGAAAAAAGGGGAACCCTCTTGCACCGTTGGTGGGAACGCAAACTGGTACAGCCACTAAGGAAAACAGTATGGAGATTCCTCAAAAGGCTGAAAATAGACCTATCTTATGATCCAGCGATTGTATTATTAGGCATTAACCCAAAAGACTAAAATACCAGTTCAAAGGGATACATGGACCCTGATGTTTATAGCGACATTATCAACAATAGCTAAACTAGGGGCGCCTGGGTGGCTCAGTGGTTTAAGCCGCTGCCTTCGGCTCAGGTCATGATCCCGGGTCCTGGGTTCGAGCCCCGCATCGGGCTTTCTGCTTGGCGGGGAGCCTGCTTCCTCCTCTCTCTCTGCCTGCCTCTCTGCCTGCTTGTGATCTCTGTCAAATAAATAAATAAAATCTTTAAAAACAAAACAAAACAAAAAAAAAAACAATAGCTAAACTATGGAAACAGCCCAAGTGTCCATCGACTGATAAATGAATAAAGAAGGTGTGGTATATGTATATAATGGAATATTCCTTGGCCATCAAAAAAGAATGAAATCTTGCCATTGCAACAACATGGATAGAGCTAGAGAGTATAATGTTAAGCAAATAAGTCAGTCAGAGAAACATAAATACCATATGATTTTACTCATATGTGGAATTTAAAAAACAAAATGAACAAAGAGGCAGAAAAAAAGAGAGAAAAGGAGGCAAACCGAGAAACAGACTCTTAACTATAGAGAACAAACTGATGATTACCAGAGGGGAGGTGGGTAGGGGGGTGGGTAAAATGGGTGATGGGGATTAAGCAGGGCCCTTGATGTGATGAGTATTGTATGTAAATATTCAATCACTAAATTGTACACCTGAAACTAATATTACACTGTATGTTAACTAATTGGAATTTAAATGAAAACTTTAAAAAAATGGTTAGCTCTATTATTGGGAACTATGACAAGTACTACAAAATAAATAAAAATGAGTAAATATGAATAAATATGAGATACAATTTTTTCCTACCAATTGTGGTGACTCCATTTTTTTTTCAGCCAGATTATGAATATCAGGAGCCAGGAGTAAGCTAAAAACTCCTTTAATTCCAGACCATGCTATAACAATTCCCCATTTCCAATTATATTCGTAATTTGTATGCATCAGAATGGGGCTCACTAACACAACAGTAAGCAACCTGTGGAAAGAAAAAAAATTTATTAATCACACCTAATGTATCAATGTTATTCATGGTTGAATACTACATTTCATATCAGATTTTTTTCAGGAAAAATAAAATAATCAGTTTATTAACAAGTTGTTCAAACTTTTTGGGACAAATCAAATCTACTGTCTAAATTTTGCATATAATACTCATATCTTGAAAAACAGTGCTAGAAGTTTTATACAAATACAAGGATTTATTATTAACACTATTGGGCACTATTTGGATTTGCGTAGTAAATTTCTGAAAGAAAGTTCTTCAAATAACATTGACAAGCTCATCTATTCCATGGAGGGCCATGACTAGATTCAGAAATTGGGCCAAAAGGACATGCAGATGATGGCCAGAAAGGGAAAATTATTGTAGGCACATTAATAAATGGCTTAACCAAAGTTTTCTTGTGCTCCCTTGAAACTCATAAATTAAATGTCACATAAGTAATCTCAGTTTGTGTCTTTTTTCCTCTACAGAACAGTTTTCTTTGCTTTTCTTTTTAGAGTGGGGAGGGACAGACGGAGAGGGAGAGAGAAAATCTCAAGCAGGCTCCATGCCCAGCACGGATCCTGACACTGGGCTCAATCTCACAATCCTAAAATCATGACCTAGGCTCTCAAGAGTCAGACGCTTAACTGACAGAGTCACCCAGGTGCCCCTCTCTTCTTTTTTCTTATTTGAGAATAGTTGACCCACAATGTTAATCATAGTTTTATGTGCAACATAGTGATTCCACAACTCTATTATTATGCTATGCTCTCCACAAGTGCCTACGGATCATTTTTCTATAAGACCCTCTACCCAAAATTTAGAATCTATATTTAGGGGATCTGCACCAAATGAATATCAGTACTATCCCTCAAAGCAGATTTCAGCAGAAAGAAAATTGACATGTCCTTAGCCTCAGAAAATATATTGTGTATCAGTTGCTCAGCTGGGAATTTCACAAGACAGTTTAGAGAATTTCTATCATTGAGAAACAGAAAATCTGCAATTACCGTCTGCAACATATGTAATTAATTTGAACAAACTCCTCTGCCTTGCATTTAAGCCTTTTGCAAAGTAATTCTTATCAACATTTTCAGCCTTACTAATTGGTCTTTCTCTGAAATACCATGGAGTCCAGCCAAAATAGAACAACTCATATCATTTCCTGATATCAAAAACAGAAAGGCAGTGTAGTAAAATCTCAGGAGTCAGTCTACCTAGGTTTCAAGTTGAGGCTGCTTTTGCCAACCATGTAAACTTAAGCAAGCTCTTTAACCTACTTATTTATTTAAAAGATTTTATTTATTTGAGAGAGTGGGAGAGAGAGTAAGAGAGTGCACAAGAGGGGAGAAGGTCAGAGGGAGAAGCAGAATCCCCATGGAGCTGGGAGCCTGATGCAGGACTCGAGCCCCAGACTCCAGGATCATGACCTGAGCCGAAGGCAGTGGCTTAACCAACTGAGCCACCCAGGCACCCTCTTTAACCACTTTAAACCTCAGTTTCTTCACCTGTAAAGTGGAGGTGATATATAACAATAAGTACACTTGCCTCAAAGGATTATTGTGAAGACTCAATTAAATGAGGCAACATACATAGGATTTAGAATGATGTTTTGAATGTGGTCAGCACTCAATACATGTTAGCAATAATTATTGTGTCCAGGCCTTAGTTTGGCTCATCCTCTAAAATGTTTTTCTCAACAAGTCTCTTATGAAAAGCCCACCCATATTTTGAGGGACCCTCAGGATGACTCCTTCCATTAAAGCCTTTCCTCTAGTGAGATGGATCCAATAGTTCACCTCAGATCCCTGGCACTCCCAAGCCATTTGACTTTGGGCAAGGTACTTTGCCTTTGTTGGCCAGTTTCTTCATCCATAAAATTCCCATCTCCTAGTGTTGTTATGAAGATGAAATGAGACACCAGAAGTGTAGCCGAGCCAAACAATGTGCATATTCTTCATATTCTCTCTTCATTTTCTTTTTCTTTTTCTTTTTTTTTTTGACAGACAGAGATCACAAGTAGGCAGAGAGGCAAACAGAGAGAGAGGAAGGGAAGCAGGCTCCCTGCTGAGCAGAGAGCCCGATGTGGGGCTTGATCCCAGGACCCTGGGATCATGACCTGAGCTGAAGGCAGAGGCTTTAACCCACTGAGCCACCCAGCTACCCCTTCTCTCTTCATTTTTTGTGACCAGTCTCAATTGGCGCGTGAGCTTCCATCGTACAAAGAAGCGTAAATTGCATACACATCCTTGTGTGTGAGAGTGACTATATGAGTGGTGTGCAGGGCCTTCAGAGTCAGCAAAAGCAATGTCCCCTGAGAACCTCTTATAAAGGAAGTTCCGGGACACCTGGGTGGCTCAGTTGGTTAAGCAGCTGCCTTCGGCTCAGGTCATGATCCCAGCGTCCTGGGATTGGGTCCCGCATCGGGCTCCTTGCTCTGCAGGGAGCCTGCTTCTCCCTCTGCCTCTGCCTGCCATTCTGTCTGCCTGTGCTCGCTCTCTCTCCCTCTCTCTCTCTGATAAATAAATAAAATCTAAAAAAAAAAAATTTTTTTTAAGATTTTATTTATTTATTTGACAGAGAGAGATCACAAGTAGGCAGAGAGGCAGGTAGAGG